>NC_041387.1:496080162-496154009 GCF_002162155.2 Triticum dicoccoides
GATGATTCTATCACGGCCCTGCGCCGGAGACCTTTTCTGGTCCCCGTGGCCGCCTACTTGGACCCTTCGGCCCGCTCAGTTGAGGCGACCTTCCTCTTTCTCTCCTCCCCTTCATGGGAGGAGTGCGCCTTGTCATCTTCGGGCGAGGCGTCTGGTGCGGCCTCGCGTCGGAGACCCTTCCATGTCCTCGTGGCCTTCTTTTCGGCCTTTTTCTCCGGCACCTTGTAAGGCACCGGAACCAGCATCTCCGCTAGGAGTGCGTCTACTGGATCCTCAGGCAATGGAGCCGGACAGTCAATCCGTTCCGCCATCTCCACCCAATCCTGTTTGGTCAGCATGGTGACTTAAAAATCCTCCCACGAATGTACTGGGAAAGGAACATCTTGTAATAGTCAGAGGACTTACCGGATTGGCGAGGCGCTTTGTGCTGATCCCACGGTCCTCGGAAAGGGGGGAGGAGCTTCGCTGGCCTTGAACAGTACCTTCCAGACGTCTTTGTGCATCGTGTCGAAGAGTTCCAGCAGCATCTGGTGTTTGGCTGGATCGAACTCCCACATATCGAATGCCCGTCTTTGACACGGGAGAATCCGGTGAACGAGCATTACCTGGACCACATTGACAAGCTTGATCTTCTTGTCCCTCATACTTTTGATGCAGGTTTCGAGTCCGATCAGCTCCGTGGGTTCGCCCCAGGCCAGGCCCTTATTTTCCCAAGAAGTGAGCCACATGGGGATTCCGGATCTGAATTTTGGGGCCGCCACCCAGTTGGCGTTGCGCGGCTCGGTGATGTAGAACCACCCTGACTGCCACCCTTTCACGGTCTCCACGAAGGAGCCATCAAGCCATGTAATGTTGGGCATTCTGCCCACCATGGCACCTCCGCACTCCGCCTGTTGGCCGCTCATGATCTTCGGCTTCACGCAGAAGGTTTGCAACCACAGGCCGAAATGGGGCTTGATGCGGAGGAAGGCCTCGCAAACAACGATGAAAGTCGAGATGTTGAGGACGAAGTTCGGGGCTAGATCGTGAAAATCTAGCCCGTAGTAATACATGAGCCCGCTAACAAATGGGTGGAGTGGAAATCCTAGTGCGTGGACGAAATGAGGGAGAAATACTACTCTCTCGCGAGACTTTGGGATGGGGGGAATTTGTCCCTCTGCCGGAAGCCTGTGCGCGATGCTCTCGGCCAGGTATCCGGCCTCCCGAAGCTTGGTAATGTCCTCCTCTGTGACAGAGGAGGCCATCCACTTCCCTCCCGCTCCGGACATGCTGCGGTCCTATGAAGAAGGTGAGAACTTGGGCGCTGGAGCTCGAGATTGCGAGAACGGATGAGCAAAGGAAGAAGAAGGCGTGGGTGAAAACAGGAGATCCTTGTCCCTTTATAAAGGCGATGCAGAATGTGCGCCTCCCCACTTGCCTCTCGAAATCACTTATTTTCCAAGCACCTCAATTGATGGCGCTAGTTGGGTTACTGTTGGTGTCAAAACCGGCGGATCTCGGGTAGGGGGTCCCGAACAGTGCGTCTAGGCGGATGGTAACAGGAGACAAGGGACATGATGTTTTTACCCAGGTTTGGGCCCTCTCGATGGAGGTAAAACCCTACTCCTGCTTGATTAATATTGATGATATGGGTAGTACAAGAGTAGATCTACCACGAGATCAGAGAGGCTAAACCCTAGAAGCTATCCTATGGTATGATTGTTGTTCGTCCTACGGACTAAAACCCTCTGGTTTATATAGACACTAGAGAGGGCTAGGGTTACACAGATCGGTTACAATGGGAGGAGATCTACATATCCGTATCGCCAAGCTTGCCTTCCACGCCAAGGAAAGTCCCATCCGGACACAGGACGAAGTCTTCAATCTTGTATCTTCATAGTCCAGGAGTCCGGCCAAAGGTTATAGTCCGGCTATCCCGGCACCCCCTAATCCGGGACTCCCGCAGTAGCCCCCGAACCAGGCTTCAATGACGATGAGTCCGGCGCGCAGATTTGTCTTCGGCATTGCAAGGCGGGTTCCTCCTCCAAACTCCACATACCCGTGGAATAGTGTCCAACTTCTGGTGAATGTTGCGCTCCTTGGCTTCCGTGCCCAATAATGGCCATCTTCCACATGTCAAACGAATGCGTAAAGCCAGGGTGTTTTTTTCATTTACCCCCCCTCCCCTAGCTGTGCAAATGAGCTGCCTATAAAAGAGACGGGGATTTAGATCCAAATCACACCATCTTCCCTTGCTCCTCCTCTCGCCCCCCTAGTCCTTAGCATGGAGATTGGGAGAGATGGTGTGTCTCGCACAGCGAGCTAGTGGCGCTCCAAGCCAAGGGATTACTCCCCCCGGCCTACATGGTCCCGGATCAAGCCGGGCTCGCCACCTATAATGGTGGAGAGCAAGCGGAGAGCGTTCCCAATCCCTCCAAAGGAGAGCGGGTATGCCTTGTCCCTTATTTGATAAGAGGGCTCGGATTTCCAATTCATCAGTTTCTCCGGGGGCTCCTGGAGTTTTACGGCCTCTAGTTGCACAGCCTTACACCTGCCTCCATATTGCATATTGCGGGCTTCGTAGCCCTTTGCGAGCTATTTTTGGGTATCGAGGCTCATTTTGCGCTGTGGAAGAAGCTGTTCTGCCTTGTGCCCCGTTCTCAGGAGGGGTCGATATATCAAGTGGGCGGAGATGAACTATGGCGCATCGCCGGGACCGGATATCTATCCGGAACCCCAAAGAAGGCGTCCGAAGACTGGCCTTTGGAATGGTTTTATATAGAAGACGTCCCCCTGCCGGACCCTGTTCGGATCGGCCTCCCTGAGTTTGATAATGCTCCTTTGAAGAAGCACCTAAGCTGGCATCCACGGAGCCCTCAGAAGGAAAATGACATGGACCTCCTTTACCTGATGAGCCGGATAAGGTTGTTAGCTCATTCCGGACTGACCATGAACCAGGTCATGGCCACATGTGTTATGCGGGGGGTGCATCTGCTTCAGTACAGAGGCCACCCCATGTGGGATTTCAACGGGGAGGACGACGCCACCCGGTGCGGCCATAAGGGGCCGGATTCAGCTAACGCTCTAATAAAGAAATTGTCCGCTTTGTACAAGGGATAAGAGGAGGAATTCCTTCGCGTCAACCCACAGGGCGGATTTTCTATGTACAATCCTCCAAGCTGGGTAAGCGGACACTTTCACTCGCCCATCCGTTTCATATTCCTGTGATTAAGTATTCAGCCTAGCAATTTCAACGCAGGAGCTCGGAGATAAACAACCCTCCTCCACAACCCGAGGACCCAGAACGGTCCTTCGATCCAGACTCCCAAGAGGACCCGGACTTATGTGTGGAGCTGATCGATGGGGTGTTTCATCAATTGAGCAAGGACAACACCTTGGTGGCCATTACGGCAGATTATCCCAGACTACTTCCAGCCTCTCAAATAACCGAGACCGAAGTCCCAGTATTTTTGAAATGATCCATCCTTGCACATTTTTGGTCACCGTTTACCGATGGCGTTTTTGCAGGGGAAGTCCTTGAGGTGGAGGGCCGAGCCTGCGGTGGCTAGCCAACAAGGGGCATCACGGTCCGGCAGGCTGAAAAGAAGTGCGGTCCGGATTGAGACACCAGCGCAACGATATGGCGTGCCATTTTATTCCCAGGTTTTTATTCCCTCGAGGTGTACCAACGCCCGTGCTTTCTTCAGGAAAAAAAGCGCTCGCAGGACTATATCCGGAGAGGTTGCCAATCGCGCCTCCACCAGCCAGGCTCCAAGGCCGGGTCCGGAAGCAGAGGCGAGCACGAGGCATGCACCGTATGCTCCTCCGACAGAGGATGCGGACGGGTTGTCTGCCACCAATTCAGAGCTGGAGAGTGCCATGAACCACATGCGTCGCCGGACAATTCTTCGTGATGCTTGTTTCTCCCAAGAGGTGTTAGATGCCTTCAATACGGGAGATGCATACCTCCGTGCCGCTCAAAATGGTCTAGCCAGAGCCACAGAGCAGTATGTAAAAGACATACGAGTGAGAAAATTTGATGGTTATATATGTCAGTAGCCCCCGAGACTTGAAACAGTTGGAATAATTGATTTAAGGATCATTTGTTATGCAGGATCTTACAGAAAAGAATACCCAACTGTCCCAGGAGCTGGAAGAGTGCAAAGCCCAACTTGAGGCCGCACTAGCCGCGGCGGGGGAGGCCAAGGAGACTCCCTCTGGTAATATATGCTTCGAAAGATAAGTATGTTGCGAAGTGCGGCATGTGTAAAAATCTAACCAAAATATTGCAGATGGCGCCGGAGTGGATCCGGACAAACAACAACTCTTACGCCGGTTAAAGGCTGGTTAGAGCATTCTTATGAGGGTGAGGCAAGAGAAGAATAAGCTCCAAGATGCCAACACCCAGCTGGGCGAGGAACTAAAGGATGCTCGTGCTCAGTTGTCGAACTCCGTGAAGGAGAATCGGCGGCTTCGACGCGACATTTTTAGTAAGTGCTTGAACAAACTTCGGAAAAAAAGAGTTCGGCGAGGAAGTCGATTGACAGAGTTATGTCTATAGGTATGCTGACAGGTCGACCTGCGGAGGAAATGCCCGGATCTACGGGTGACCTTCTTCCCGAGCTGTCACAACTACACGAACGAGTTTGGCAGGTGATGCAAGGCGTCGCCCAGGCCTTGTGGCCATCCGTGTCCATGCCCGAAGGCCTTGGAGAGCTTGCAGAGAAGCTGAAGGGAGCACGGTGGCACTTCCGATTATGGAAGATATCGGCCTGCCGACAAGGCGCCCGGGAGGCCTGGGCCATGGTGAAGACACGGTACACGAAGGTCGGACCTGTAGGGCCCGATGGGAAGGAGATCCCTGTCAGTTTAGTGTACGGCCAAGTAGAGTTGGCCGCCAAATATTCCCAACAGGACTGTAAACTAGACAGCCTGTTGGATGGTATTGAGGAGGAATATACCCAGTCACATTGACTGTGTAATTTAAAATGACATGTAAAATGCCTTCTAGCCGGACTGTAGATCGTTTGTCATGGCGGACCTTTTCGCTTCAACCTCGGGACCCGATAGTCTGGAGTGTGTCCGAATACCCTCTCGGTTATGTAAGAACCGGGGCATGCGTGGAGACCAGGCGTAGGGGTCATTAGTGCTTTATCAGACAAGTGCCCAACTAGTTATGTTATATTACATGGCTAGTAAGAAACATCTTCCAGGGAGAATAGTTCTGTTAGGGGTTCCTTTCCTTGGGAGGCATGCCCTAAAGTGCATGTCCGGACTGCGAAAAAAGCAGAAAAGCATCTGGGGGAGGATAAACAAACGAGGTAAAAATCATCTTTTAGTTCACCGAACGAATATTCCCTTAAGAATGCTAGCTTTTGGCTTCACCCAGTCTGAGGTACACATCCGGCTGACCCGGCAGTAACAATCACAGAGGTGCTCCCTTTACCACCTAGCGGAACAATCGGGAACGCAGGGGTAAGCACAGGAGCCAGGCAACCCAGCTTGTCCAAAACTTAAGTCATATTGATGCATATAATGGTGAATAAAAGGTACATGCGTAAGTGTGACACATGTGTTGGGCATGAGGCCCGTAGCATCAAGCTTTTGTTAAAGAAGCCCCCAGGTATAATGAGCGCGGATAGCGCGTCAATTGTTTTGCAAACAAGGCGCAGACGAGCCCTCAAAGGCTGTAAGAGAAAAGGAGGGAGAAGGATAGAAATATAAGACAGCTAATATGTAAAAAATGGAGAGAGGAAGGAGACGAACACAGAGTCCGGCGCTAGGCGTAGAATCTTCTTAGACGGGCTGCGTTCCATGGGTTCGGCTCGAGTCGGTTATCCAATGCATTTCCCAGACGGTACGCTCCGCCAGTCAGGACTTGGTCGATTATGAAGGGACCTTCCCAATTGGGCTTGAGTTTGTCCTTTTTCTTGTCCGGCAGGCGTAGAACTAATTCGCCAACATTGTAAGTTTTGGCCCGTACTTCTCTGCTTTGATATCTTCGAGCCTGCTGTTGATAGAATGTGGCACGGGCTTTTGCCACGTTGCGCTCCTCCTCCAAGGCGTCCAAAGTGTCCTGCCGATCGAGTTCGGCTTCTCTTTCTTCGTACATGTGCACGCGAGGTGAGTCATGAATTATGTCGCAGGGCAGAACTTCCTCTGCGCCGTATACCATAAAGAATGATGTGAATCCGGTAGTGCGATTCGGTGTGGTCCGCAGCCCCCCGAGTACGGAGTCGAGCTTCTCTACCCAGTGCGCGTTAGATTCCTTGAGGGACCGCACTAGTCTGGGTTTGATGCCGCTCATGATTAGACCATTTGCTCGCTCGACTTGACCGTTAGTTTGTGGGTGATAGACTGAAGCGTAGTCGAGCTTGATGCCCATGTTTTTGCACCAGAGTTTTACCTCGTCGGCCGTAAAGTTCGTGCCGTTATCAGTGATGATGCTGTGGGGGACGCCGTAACGGTGTACGACCCCTGATATGAAGTCTATCACTGGTCCGGATTCGGCCGTCTTAACAGGCTTGGCCTCTATCCATTTGGTGAATTTGTCCACCATGACCAGTAAGTATTTTTGCTTGTGGGTTCCCCCTTTAAGGGGTCCAACCATGTCAAGCCCCCAAACCGCAAAGGGCCAGGTGATGGGTATGGTTTGGAGGGCGGTGGGTGGCATATGGCTTTGGTTAGCAAATAATTGGCAACCGACGCATCGTTGGACTAAGCCCTGAGCATCTGCCCAGGCCGTCGGCCAATAAAATCCAGTACGGAAGGCCTTGCTTACAAGGGCCTGGGCTGCGGCGTGGTGCCCTCCGAGTCCGGCTTGAATTTCAGCCAGAATGTTCCGCCCTTCCTCTTCGGAGATACACCTTTGAAGGACTCCGGTGGTGCTTTCCTTATAAAGCTCTCCTTCGTGGACTTTATAGGCTTTAGATCGCCGCACTATGCAGTGTGCCTCGTTTTGGTCCTCGGGAAGTTCCTGCCTAGTTAAGTAGGCTAGGAATGGTTCTGTCCATGAGGCAATGACTGCCATTATTATGTGGGCTGAGGATGTTACTTCGTTGGCAGAGCCTCCCGTTGTGTCAGAATGTTTGGTGTCAGGCAGTGCGGCTGGGTCCGGGCTGTTATTTCCGGATTCCCCTTCCCATGATAAGGATGGCTTGAATAGCCTCTCCAAGAAAATATTAGGGGGGGATTGCATCGTGCTTTGAGCTGATGCATGCCAAGACGTCTGCTGCCTGATTGTTTTCCCGGGCTATATGGTGAAATTCGAGCCCTTTGAACCGAGCTGACATTTTTAGGACGGCATTGCGATAATCTGCCATTTTTGGATCCTTGGCATCAAAGTCTCCATTTATTTTGGATATCGCGAGGTTCAAATCCCCACGCACCTCTAGGCGTTGAATGCCCATGGAGACTGCCATCCGGAGACCGTGTAGAAGGGCCTCGTATTCGGCTACGTAATTGGAGTCTGTATACATTATTTGGAGTACATATTGAACTGTATCTCCTGTTGGGGACGTCAAAACGATGCCAGCCCCCAGACCAGCTAGCATTTTGGAGCCGTCGAAGTGCATGATCCAATTGGAATATGTGTCGTACACTTTAGGGAGTTCGGCTTCAGTCCATTCGACGATGAAGTCGGCCAAAACTTGTGACATGATAGCTCGTCGTGGCTTGTAGGTTATGTCGAACGGGAGGAGCTCAATGTCCCATTTGGCAATCTGGCCCGCGCGTCGCGGTTGTTTATAATGTCGTATAGAGGTACTTTGGAGGCTACTGTTATTGAACACTCTTGAAAGTAGTGTCGCAGCTTCCGGGATGCCATAAACACTGCGTACGCTATCTTTTGATAATGCGGGTACCGTGACTTGCATGGAGTGAGGACAGTGGACACGTAGTAAACTGGTTTTTGAAGGGGAAATTTGTGTCCGTCCGTTTCTCGTTCGACGACGAGCACTGCGCTTACCACTTGATGAGTTGCCGAAATGTATAATAGCACTGGTTCGCCGTTGTTAGGCACGGCCAGGACCGGGTTTGTTGCCAATATGGCTTTTATTTCTTCCAGTCCGGCCGTGGCGGCATCCATCCACTCGAAGTGTTCGGTGCACTGGAGGAGGCGATAAAGGGGTAATGCCTTTTCTCCCAAGCGGGAGATAAAGCGGCTTAGAGCCGCCACGCATCCCATCCATTTTTGTGTTTGTTTGAGGTATTTTTGAATATCCAATTGTGATAGAGCTCAGATCTTGGCTGGGTTTGCTTCAATTCCTCTACCGGATACAATGAAGCCCAAGAGCTTTCCGGCTGGTACGCCGAAAACGCATTTTTCTGGATTAAGCTTGATGTCATATGTCTGGAGGTTATCGAATGTGAGCCTCAAGACGTCTACTAGAGTTTCGACATGCTTGGTCTTGACGACCACATCGTCTACGTATGCCTCCACTATTTTGCCGATCTGGTTTGCCAGACATGTCTGAATCATGCGCTGATATGTTGCACCGACGTTTTTGAGCCCGAAGGGCATTGTGTTGAAGCAGAATGGGTCGTATGGGGTGATGAACGCCATTGCGGCTTGATCTGGCTCTGCCATCTTGATTTGATGGTAGCCGGAGTATGCATCGAGGAAACACAATGAATCGTGTCCTGCGGTGGCGTCGATAATTTGATCGATGCGGGGGAGGGGGAAGGGATCCTTTGGGCAAGCCTTGTTGAGGTCCTTGAAATCGACGCATAGGCGCCAGGATTTGTCCTTCTTTGGTACCATCACCAGGTTTGCTAGCCAATCCGGATGTTTTATATCTCTGATGAATCTGGCCTCCAGTAGTTTGGCTAGCTCCTCTCCCATGGCTTGTCTCTTAGGTTCAGAGAAACGCCGAAGAGCCTACTTGACAGGCTTAAATCCTTTTAGGATGTTTAGGCTGTGCTCGGCCAGCCTGCGTGGGATTCCTGGCATGTCTGAAGGGTGCCAGGCGAAAATGTCCCAATTTTCGCATAGGAATTCTCGTAGTGCGGCGTCTACATCAGGGTTTAATTGCGCCCCGATGGAGGCCGTTTTTGTAGGGTCTATTGGATGGACTTGGAATTTGACTATTTCGTCTGCCGGTTTAAAGGAGGTGGACTTGGAGCTTTTATCGAGTATTACATCGTCCCTGTTCACCGTGGAGCACAGCGCAGTCAGTTCTTCGGCCGCTAGGGCTTCGGATAGTGCCTCAAGGGCCAGTGCGGCTGTCTTGTTTTCGGTGCAGAGTGCTATGTCTGGGTCACTAGCAAGAGTGATGATCCCATTGGGCCCAGGCATTTTGAGCTTCATGTACCCGTAATGGGGTATAGCTTGAAAAATCGTCAATGCCTCTCGCCCTAATAGAGTGTGGTATCCGCTGCTGAACGGAGCCACTTGGAATGTGACCTCCTCGGATCCGTAATTATCCAGCGTGCTGAACACCACATCCAGTGTGATTTTTCCTGTACAACACGCTTCCCGACCGGGGATTATTCCTCTAAAGGTTGTGTTGCTTCACTCAATGCGGCTCCAGTCTATTTCCATTTTTCGAAGGGTTTCCTCGTAGATGAGGTTCAATCCACTGCCACCATCCATGAGTACCTTGGTAAGTCGAAAACCGTCCACTATCGGACTGAGGACCAATGCTCGGGCTGTTCGGAATTTAGGTTCATCACTGGCATTAAAGGTAATAGTCGTGTCACTCCATGGGTTTATTGTTGCTACCTGGTAGACTTTTGCAAGGCTGCAGAGTGTTCGTTTCCGCATATTATTTGATGCGAAAGGCTCGAAGACTGTTAATACCGTACTGGTATCCCTGGGGTGGTGCTCTGTGAATTCTGGAGTTAAAAGCTCCTCGCCACTTCTGGCCACCTGCCGGAGTATCCAACATACTCTAAGGCTGTGAGTTGGTGCGGCGCCCTCTGTACTATGAATTTTACAAGGTCCATTGAGCCATCCCTCCAGTACGGTTCCATGCCCTATAGGGGGTTTTTGTTTTTTGGTGTTTGACCCAGGTGCCTGGCAATAATACACCGTTTTATTTCGGACTGGGGTTGTATTCAGGGCCGGATCGTCCCAGAATTTTATTTCGGTTTTCCGGACACTTTCCATCACACAGTATTTTCGTACTATGGATGCCAAGTCAGCGAAGCGTGTAATCTCACGACGACTTATGGCGTTGAGGATTCCGATGTCCGTGCAATTATTGCAGAAGAATGAAATTGCATCCTCCTCGCGGCAGTCCTCTATCCTGTTCATAACCAGTAGGAATCTGGCCCAGTAATGGTGTACTGTTTCCGTGGGCTCTTGCCGGATTTGGGATAGTTCCCTTATGTTTGGATGGGCGGGTGGAGTTAAATCCGGAACCTCGCCCGATCTGAGGCTCAGGGGCCGAGGAGTTTCCCACCTCGGAAGCTTAGGTTCTTGGATGTTGTCCAATGAATCTGGCCCGCTGCCTGACTTTAGGTTCAGGGCTTGAGTGATGTCCTCCCCTCCGTGGGTATCAGGCTTGGAGGGATCGGGAATTTGGACATAACTAGTCCTTAAGATAGATGAAGGCTTGCCGCATTTTTCCTCCACCACTGCAACGTGGTGGGTGACCTGGGAGAGTTAATCTCTCTTAGATCGGGTTTAAGCCCAATCTGATCGTAGTCTGTAGCAACTCCCAGGGTGGCAATGCGATCCAAGAGCTTGTTTAAGGAAGAGAGCTCCATCGGATCTAGCTCCTCGGCGAGTTCCGAGTTGACGTGGAGATTGCTTTCGATGACCCGAGAAGTCATCGTCGGCGCGGTGGCCGAACAGGCGGTCATAAGAAAACCGCCTAGCCGGAGAGTTTGGCCGATAGCCAAAGCTCCTTTAGAAACAGTCCCGTCTTTAAAGACGGGATGATGCATCCTTCCTGATGGTGACGGCACAGTGGAACTCTCAATGAAAGCACCAATGTCGGTGTCAAAACCCGCGGATCTCGGGTAGGGGGTCCCAAACTGTGCATCTAGGCGGATGGTAACAGGAGACAAGGGACACGATGTTTTTACCCATGTTTGGGCCCTCTCGATGGAGGTAGAACCCTACTCCTGCTTGATTAATATTGATGATATGGGTAGTACAAGAGTAGATCTACCACGAGATCAGAGAGGCTAAACCCTAGAAGCTAGCATATGGTATGATTGTTGTTCGTCCTACGGAATAAAACCCTCCGGTTTATATAGACACCGGAGAGGGCTAGGGTTACACAGAGTCGGTTACAATGGGAGGAGATCTACATATCCGTATCGCCAAGCTTGCCTTCCACGCCAAGGAAAGTCCCATCCGGACACGGGACGAAGTCTTCAATCTTGTATCTTCATAGTCCAGGAGTCCGGCCAATGGTTATAGTCCGGCTATCCGGACACCCCCTAATCTGGAACTTTCTTAGTTACCCATGCCCATATTGATGGAGATCCCGTGATAAGGGGACACAATCTCTGCTTTGACAAGACGTGCCAAGGAAACCGCCTCGCAATATGTGTAGAAGCAGGTTGTAGAAAACGGTTCGAATAATGACCAGGCCGTGGCGTGATGTCACACTACAAAGTGTTGTCAGCAGATTAGATTCGTGGTCTATTATTCTCTCTATGGTGGTATATGGAATTTATCTTGTAGAGCCGGGCACGGTCCTTGTGTTCAGAATTTATCTTGGAGTATTCGGAGATGGAACCCGCCTCGCAATGCAGAAGACAATCTACGCCCTGGACTCATCGTCATTCAAGCCTAGTTTAGGGGCTACCGTGGGAGTCCTGTATAAGGGGGTATCCGGATAGCCGGACTATATACTTTGGCCGGAGTGTTGGACTATGAAGAGACAAGATTGAAGACTTCATCCCGTGTCCGGATGGGACTCTCCTTGGCGTGGAAGGCAAGCTTGGCGATTCGGATGTAGATCTCCTTCTCTGTAACTGACTCTGTGTAACCCTAGCCCCCTCCGGTGTCTATATAAACCGGAGGGTTTAGTGAGTAGGACAACAACAATCATAACATAGGCTAGCTTCTAGGGTTTAGCCTCTCTGATCTCGTGGTAGATCAACTATTGTAATACTCATATCATCAATATCAATCAAGCAGGAAGTAGGGTATTACCTCCATCGAGAGGGCCCGAACCTGGGTAAACATCATGTCCCAGTCTCCTATTACCATTAGCCTTAGACGCACAGTTCGGGACCCCCTAACCGAGATCCGCCAGTTTTCACACCGACACCCCCCTGTAGTCCAATAAATACCCGATACTACCCGGAACACTTCCGGTGTCCAAATACTATCATCCTATATATCAATATTTAGCTGTCGACCATTTTGAGACTCCTTGTCATGTCCATGATCTCATCTTGGACTCCGGACAACATTCGGTCACCAAATCACATAACTCGTATAATATAAAATTGTCATCGAACGTTAGGCGTGCGGACCCTACGGGTTCGAGAACTATGTAGACATGACCGAGGCACCTCTCCGGTCAATAACCAATAGCGTAACCTGGATTCTCATATTGGCTTCCACATATTCTACGAAGATCTTTATCAGTCGAACCGTTATGACAACATACGTTATTCCCTTTGTCATCGGTATGTTACTTGCCCGAGATTCGATCGTTGGTATCTTAATACCTAGTTCAATCTCGTTACCGGCACATCTCTTTACTCATTTTGTAATACATCATCCTACAACTAACTCATTGTCACTTTGCTTGCAAGTCTTCTTATGATGTGTATTACCGAGAGGACCCTAAGATACCTCTGCGATAGTCGGAGTGACTAACCCTAAACTCGATCTATGCCAACCCAACAAACACTTTCGGAGATACCTGTAGAGCATCTTTATAATCACCCAGTTACGTTGTGACGTTTGATAGTACACTAGTTATTCCACTGGTATCCAGGAATTGCATAATCTCATAGTCGAAGGAATATGTATTTGACATGAATAAAGCAATAGCAATAAAACTGAACGATCATAATGCTAAGCTAACGAATGGGTCTTGTCCATCACATCATTCTCCTAATGATGTGATCCTGTTTATCCAATGACAACATATGTCTGTGGTTAGGGAACTTAACCATATTTGATCAACGAGCTAGTCTAGTAGAGGCTTACTAGGGACACATTATTTTGTCTATGTATGCACACATGTATCAATTTCCGGTTAGTATAATTCTAGCATGAATAATAAAAATTTATCATGAAATAAGCAAATATAAAATAACAACTTTTATTATTGCTTCTATGTCATATTTCCTTCAGTCTCACACTTGCACTATTGTCAATAATCTAGTTCACATCGCCATGTGATTTAACACCAAAAGTTCATATCGTCATGTGGTTAACACCGTTCACATCGCCTTGTGACCAACACCCAAAGGGTTTACTAGATTTAGTAATCTAGTTCACATCACCATGTGATTAACACCCAAAGAGTACTAAGGTGTAATCATGTTTTGCTTGTGAGAGAGGCTTAGTCAACAGATCTGACACATTTAGATCCGTATGTATTTTGCAAATCTCTATGTTTACAAAGCTCTGTATGGAGCTACTCTAGCTAATTGCTCCCACTTTCAATATGTATCCAGATTGGGACTTCCAGTCATCTAGATCAGTGTTAGAGGTTGCATTGGCGTAACCTTTTACAACGAACCCGTTATCACCTCCATAACCGAGAAACATTTCCTTAGTCCTCTTTAGGTACCTAAGGATAATTTTGACCGTTGTCTAGTGATCTACTCCTGGATCACTATTGTACCCCCTTGCGAAACTCGTAGCAAGGTACACAACTAGTCTGGTACACAGCATGGCATACTTTATGGAACCTATGGCGGAGGCATAGGGAATGCTTTCATTCTCTCTCTACCTTCTATCGTGATCGGGCTTTGGCTCTTACTCAACTTTACACCTTGTAATTCAAGCAAGAACTTCTTGTTTGATTGATCCATTTTGAACACTTTCAAAATCTTGTCAAGGTATGTGCTTTGTGAAAGACTTATTAAGCGTCTTGATCTATCTCTATAGATGTTGATGCCCAATATATAAGCAGCTTCACCGAGGTCTTCCATTGAAAAACTCTTATTCAAGTATCCTTTTATACTATCCAAAAATTCTATATCATTTCCAATCAATAATATGTAATCTACATATAATATCAGAAATGCTACAGAGCTCCAACTCACTTTCTTGTAAATACAGGCTTCACCGAAACTCTGTATAAAACCATATGCTTTGATCACCTCATCAAAGGGTATATTCCAACTCCGAGATGCTTGCACCAGTCCATAGATGGATTGCTGGAGCTTGCACACTTTGTTAGCACCTTTAAGATCGGCAAAACCTTCTGGATGCATCATATACAACTCTTCTTTAAGAAATCCATTAAGGAATGCAGTTTTGACGTCCATTTGGCAGATTTCATAATCATAAAATGCGGCAATTGCTAACATGATTCGGATAGACTTAAGCATCGTAGTCAACTCCTTGAACTTGTCGAAAACCTTTTGCAACAAGTCGAGCTTTATAGACAGTACCATTACCATAATCGTCAGTCTTCTTCTTGAAGATCCATTTATTTTCTATGGCTCACCGATCATCGAGCAAATCCACTAAAGTCCACACTTTGTTCTCATACATGGATCCTATCTCAAAATTCATGTCCTTAAGCCATTTATCAGAATCTGGGCTCATCATAGCTTCTTCATAGTTTGTACGTTCGTCATGGTCAAGTAACATGACTTCCAGAATAGGATTACTGTACCACTCTGGTGTGGATCGTGCTTTGGTTGACCTACGAGGTTTAGTAGTGACTTGATCTGAAGTTTCATGATCATTATCATTAGCTTCCTATCTAGTTGGTGTAGGCATCAGGGGAATGGATTTCTCGAATGAGCTACTTTCCAAATTGAGAGAAGGTACAATTACCTCATCAAGTTCTACTTTCCTCCCACTCACTTCTTTTGAGAGAAACTCCTTCTCTAGAAAGGTTCCATTCTTGGCAACAAAAATCTTGCCTTCGGATCTGTGGTAGAAGGTGTACCCAATTGTTTCCTTAGGGTATCCTATGAAGACGTACTTCTTCGATTTGGGTTCGAGATTATCAGTCTGAAGCCTTATGACATAAGCATCGCATCCCCAAACTTTAAGAAACGACAGCTTAGGTTTATCGCCAAACCACAATTCATACAGTGTCATCTCAATAGATTTTGACGGTGCCCTATTTAACATGAATGCAGCTGTATCTAATGCATAACCCCAAAACAATAGTGGTAAATCAGTAAGACACATCATCGATTGCACCATATCTAATAAAGTATGGTTACGACGTTCGGACAAACCATTACGATGTGGTGTTCCAGGTGGCGTGAGTTGTGAAAGTATTCCACACTGTTTTAAATGAAGGCCAAACTTGTAACTCCAATATTCACCTCCACGATTAGATCGTAGAAACTTAATTTTCTTGTTACGATGATTCTCCACTTCACTCTGAAATTCTTTGAACTTTTTAAATGTTTTAGACTTGTGTTTCATTAAGTAGATATAGCCATATCTGCTCGAATCGTCTGTGAAGGTCAGAAAATAATGATACCCGCGGCGAGCCTCAACACTCATCGGACCGCATACATTGGTATTTATTATTTCTAGTAAGTCATTGGCTCACTCCATTGTTCCGGAGAATGGAGTTTTAGTCATCTTGCCCATGAGGCATGGTTCACTAGTATCAAATGATTCATAATCAAGTAATTCCAAAACTCCATCTGCTTAGAGTTTCTTCATGCGCTTTATACCAACATGACCTAAACGGCAGTGCCACAAATATGTTGCACTATCATTATCAACTTTGCATCTTTTGGCATAAATATTATGAATATGTGTATCACCACAATCGAGATTCAACAGAAATAGACCACTCTTCAAGGGTGCATGACCATAAAAGACATTACTCATATAAATAGAACAACCATTATTCTCTGATTTAAATGAATAACCGTCTCGCATTAAACAGGATCCATATATAATGTTCATGCTCAACGCTGGCACCAAATAACAATTATTTAGGTCTAAAACTAATCCTGAAGGTAGATATAGAGGTAGCAATACGACGGCGATCACATCGACCTTGGAACCATTCCCAACGCGCATCATCACCTCGTCCTTAGCCAATCTTCATTTAATCCCTAGTCCCTGTTTTGAGTTACAAATATGAGCAACCGAACCAGTATCAAATATCCAGGCACTACTACGAGCATTAGTAAGGTACACATCAATAACATGTATATCAAATATACCTTTCTTCACTTTTCCGTCCTTCTTATCTACCAAATATTTGGAGCAGTTCCGCTTCCAGTGACCAGTCCCTTTGCAGTAGAAGCACACAGTTTCAAGCTTGGGTCTAGCTTTGGGCTTCTTCCGGGAGTGCCAATTTTCTTGCCATTCTTCTTGAAGTTCCCCTTCTTTCCCTTGCCTTTTTACTTGAAACTAGTGGTCTTGTTAATCATCAACACTTGATGCTCCTTCTTGATTTCTACCTCCACAGTTTGAGCATTGTGAAGAGCTCAGGAATAGTCTTTTCCATCCCTTGCATATTATAGTTCATCATGAAGCCTTTGTAGCTTGGTGGAAGTGACTGGAGACCTCTGTCAATGACACATTCATCTGGAAGATTAACTCCCAGCTGTTTCAAGTGATTATCATATCCTGACATTCTGAGTATGTGTTCACTGACAGGACTGTTCTCCTCCATCTTGCAGCTATAGAACTTGATCGAGACATCATATCTCTCAACTTGGGCATTTGCTTGAAATATTAACTTCAACTCCTGGAACATCTCATATGGTGTCCGTGCACAAAAATAGGGGCACTCTTTTTGTACCCCTTTACTTGTGCACGGGTAGTCAGAGCCGCGCCCACGGCCACACTTAGCAGGGCAAAGGAGGGAAGCCAAAGGCACAATACCACCAGAGCAATTCAAAGACTAAGAAACCAGAGGGCGAGGTGGATTCCCCCGGCAAGATCCTTGCCGGGGTAGCCTCCGCAGCCTGGGCAAGAGCCTTGCCGGGACAACTTGCCCAATGCCACCAAGGCACGCCACCCTTGAGCCCATGGGGTTCCAACACCATCAACCACCTTGGAACCAAGGCTTGGGAGGCACCTCCGTGGTGGAATGCAGATCTTTATAAAGACAAGAAGCACACAAGATCAGATGAGAACCAGAAGAAGACGGTCCTCGGCAAGATCCTTGCCAAGGATATCCACGAGACCCCCGGCAAGATCCTTGCTGGGGACGACCACAGTGTCGCGGCAAGACGCTTGCCGGGGCCCCGGCAAGACGCTTGCCAAGGATATCCGCGGGGCCATAGCCAGGCCCACGCCCGCCAAAGCTCCACCGTCATTACCATGCAGCTGCCAGCCCAGGCGAGCACCTGCATGGCGATGTACGGCCTCTCGGCCAACTCAGCAAGCACTTGCATGGTAGCATGCAGATCTTCGTGAAGACCCTGCCACCACACCAGCTCAGCAGCCTGCCAGCCTACATGGCACTGCACGCCGCGCTGTCCTAGACGCGTCTCGAAACAAGGCGAAGCGGCGACAACAAGAAGGGCACATCGGCAGTGCATTAAATGCGTTTGTCCGGCGGTGCCAGAGGATGGACTCAGCAACCGCATGCACTTTCCAGCTCCTCTGTGCCACTGTGGTGTCCCCTTTTTCCCTATAAAAGGAGGCCCGAGGCGTACGGGAGAAGGATTCGGACCCTTGGACAAGTTACGCATCATAGCTAGCTCAGGAACTCCAAGAACACTCAAATAGACACTAAAGCAGGACTAGGGTATTACGCCTCCTTGCGGCCCGAACTTGGGTAAAGGATCCGTGTGCTTGCTGACTGCTGATCCCGCTCTTTTCACAACCTCGCGCCTGCCGAACCATAGTAGGGATTCCTGTTATCCCATAGGTGTCGTTTTCCATCGAGAACGCTTGGACGAAGAAGAGGCGGTCATTTTCTTCTTCGCCACCGCAGCCTTCTTCTTCGCTGCCGCGGTTGTCATGCATGCGGCCTCCCCTTGGACCCCTTGCCGCTGTCCGGTCCCGCCAGACCGCACCGGCTCGCCAGAGCTGGCCAACCGCAGGACATGCCTTTTCTCTACGGTCGGAGGGTTATCAGCTTCGGCCTCTTCCTCGGCCGACTCCTCGACCACATCTTCAATGGTGGGACCTTGGTGCTGGCACTGCGGGCCTCCCTGTCAGACTTCACCCACTGGGTGAGCTCCCTCTCCTCCGTGGTCGTGTTGCCCTCATCCTCCATGCCGCCAGCTCTGCCCGCCTCCATGGCGAGTTGCGCCTCTGCCACCCTGGCGGCAATGTAGTTCAGCTCCTCCTGGGTGGTGTCCTGGACGAGCAGCGGCTCATCGTGGTCAAGAGCCTCCGACAAAGTGTCGAAGAATTCCTGCACTTCGCGTACTGGGGGCTCGACCCAGGACTGGTCAAGGCCATGCGTGTTGAAGACCGGCATCATGTCGAGGATGGCTGACTGGCAAGAGTTGTTGCTTAGCGGGAACACACCCGGTGGCAACCCAAACAGAGCCCCCTTAATGACCTTGGAGGCCCTCGCGGCCCTGCCGGTCCTCTCCACCGTGCCGTCGATGAACACATCAAGCTGAAAGAGCCTCTGGTAGAAATGGGTGTGTCCCATCATCGTGAAGTTATGCTTCAAGCCGGGGCAGAGCCTCATGATGTCAGTCGCATTACTGAAATCCTAGGCTGGCCTCCCCTTGTTATGCAGCAGGGTGATTTGGCGGCAAATGAAGTCCGCCCAATCATCTCAAGAGTGAGCCCAGCCATGGTAAGGTGATGGATCCTGGTGGTGGCGATCGAAAGCTTCCCATCGTTGGCGTCGAGGACGCTCCAGTCCTTGCCGCGGGTCAGCGGGCTCTGACGAACCCAACAGAACTCCGGTGGGTTCTTCTCCTCGATCCAGCACCACCGACCCGGCCACTCCTCCCACCTCTCCTTGTGGGCACCCTCCGGATATGTGCCATTCTCCTGGGCCCTCGGGATCCGGGAGATGCTTCCGGAGAGGGCGCCCCCTGGCTGGAGGCGGGGGTAGAAGTAGTGGCGGAAGAGCACCGTGCTGGGAAGCACCCCTGCAAAACCCTCACAGAGGTGGGCAAAGAACGCCATTGACGCCACGACATTTGGCGTGAGATCCAAAAGACAGAAGCCAAAGGTGCGCATGACGTCATTGAAGAAATCAGAGAAAGGGGGGCAGAGCCCACAAGAGAAGAAGTCAATGAAAAAGGGGTACCGATTTGGGCCAGCCTTGCAGCAATTGGCGAGGATGATGCGCGTGGTAGGGTGCCCCGTTGTCTCCGCCCCCCACAGAGGCCTGAAGAAGTCCTTGAGGTGAAATACATCGACCGACGACGGGGAGAAGTAGGCGGACTGCGCCTGCCGCACCGTCGCCTCATTCTCCGACGCCTCCCTCTCCACGACATCCTTGGCCACCCTTGCCCTTGACAGTCTTGGGCACCATAGCGGCTGGGAGAAGGCAAATGATCGAAAGCAATGGGGGCACAACAGCGACGAGCAGAAGTGAGAGCTCGAGGAGGAAGAAGATGGGGACAGTGGTTCCAAGACTGGGGAGAGCATAGAGGATAAGTGAGCCGTGCGCCCGCGGTTATTACTTTTTATGGGGACGGCGCGGGCCGCCTCTTTACCATTTACTACGATGTGACGGGTGTGTGCAGCAGCCGGCCCACGCATGACCTCCACGTCACACACGACACCCATGTTGCGCATTCAACACGGGTCGTGGGGAAGTGCAACCAGCGGACGAAGAAAATTACCGTGATAAAAACGGCCCCGCCTGCCCGTGCACTGTTCTGGGCCTAGCCCAACAACGCGTTGCTCTTATGTGTGGCCCAGGCCTGGGGGCTCCTGTCGGTGCATAAAAATAGGGGTACTCTTTTTGTACCCCTTTACTTGTGCACTGGCAGTTAGAGCCACACCCACGGCCACACTTAGCAGGGCAAAGGAGGGAAGCCAAAGGCACAAGACCGCCAGAGCAACGCCAAGACTAAGAAACCAGAGGGCGAGGTGGATTCCCCCGGCAAGATCCTTGCCGGGGCAGCCTCCACAGCCCCGGCAAGAGCCTTGTCGGGGCAACTTGCCCAATTCCACTAGGGCGTGCCACCCTTGAGTCCATGGGGTTCCAACACCATCAACCACTGTGGAACCAAGGCTCAGGAGGCACCTACGTGGTGGCATGCAGATCTTTGTGAAGACAAGAAGCACACAAGATCAGATGAGAACCAGAAGACGACGGTCCTCGGCAAGATCCTTGCTGAGGATATCCATGAGACCCCCGACAAGATCCTTGCCGGGGACGACCTCAGTGCCGCAGCAAGACCCTTGTCGAGGATATCTGTAGGGCCACAGCCAGTACCATGTTCGCCAAAACTCCACCATCATTCCCATGCAGCTGCCAGCCCAGCTAGCTAGGCGAGCACCTGCGCGGCGACATATGGCCTCTCAGCCAACTCAGGAAGCACCTGCGTGGTGGCATGCAGATCTTCATGAAGACCCTGCCACCGCACCAGCTCAACAGCTTGTCAGCCTACATGCCACTGCACGTTGCGCTGGCCAGGACGCGTGTCGAAGCAAGGCGAAGTGGCGACAGCAAGAAGGGCACGTCGGCAGTGCATTAAATGCGTTTGTCCGTCGGTGCCAGAGGATACACTCAGCCACCTCATGCACTTTCCACCTCCTGTGTGCCAGTGTGGCGTCCCCTTTTTCCCTATAAAAGGATGCCCGAGGCGTACGGGAGAAGGATTCAGACCCTTGGAGAAGTTATGCATCGTAGATAGCTCAAGAACTCCAAGAACACTCGAATAGACACTAAAGCAGGACTAGCGTATTACGCATCCTCGCGGCCCGAACCTGGGTAAACGATCCTTGTGCTTGCTGACTGTTGATCCCGCTCTTTTCACAACCTCGCGCCTACCGAACCGTAGTAGGGATTCATGTAATCTGATAGGTGTCGTTTTCCACTGGCATATGGTCGATGACGTTCAAAACGTCTTTGAAGTTCTGATTCTAAGCCGGAAGGCATGGCACACTGAACTATCGAGTAGTCATCAGATCGAGCTTGCCAGACGTTCATACATCATCTCCTCCTGCAGCAGGCCTTTCACCTAGCGGTGCATCAAGGACCTAATTCTTCTATGCAGCAATGAGGATAATCCTCAAGTTACGGACATAGTCTGTGTAGTTCCTACCATCATCTTTCAACTTAGCTTTTTCTAGGAACGCATTAAAATTCAAAGGAACGGTAGCACGGGCCATTGATCTACAAGATAGATATGCAAAAACTATCAGGACTAAGTTCATGATAAATTAAGTTCAATTAATCATATTACTTAAGAACTCCCACTTAGATAAACATCCCTCAAGTCATCTAAATGATACATGATCCAAATCAACTAAACCATGTTTGATCATCACGTGAGATGGAGTAGTCATCAATGGTCAACATCTCTATGTTGATCATATCTACTATATGATTCACGTTTGACCTTTTGGTCTCCATGTTCTGAGGCCATGTATGTACATGCTAGGCTCGTAAAGTTTAAGCTGAGTATTCCGCATGTGCTAAATTGTCTTGCACCCGTTGTATGTGAACGTAGAGCCTATCACACCCGATCATGACGTGGTGTCTCAGCATGAAGCACAGTCGCAACGGTGCTTACTCGGGGAGAACACT
Source organism: Triticum dicoccoides (assembly GCF_002162155.2). Classification (NCBI taxonomy): domain Eukaryota; kingdom Viridiplantae; phylum Streptophyta; class Magnoliopsida; order Poales; family Poaceae; genus Triticum; species Triticum dicoccoides. The sequence goes on from NC_041387.1 coordinate 496,101,906, forward strand.
TATACCTTGAAATTTACTTAAGGGATCATCTTATAATGCTACTGCCGTACTAAGAAAAATAAGATGCATAAAAGATAAACATCACATGCAATCAAAATATGTGACATGATATGGCCATCATCATCTTGTGCTTTTGATATCCATCTTCAAAGCATCGTTATGATCTCCATCATCACTGGCTCGACACTTTGATCTCCATTGCAGCATCGTGGTCGTCTCACCAACTATTGCTTCTATAACTATTGCTACCGCTTAGTGATAAAGTAAAGAAATTACATGGCGTTTGCATTTCATACAATAAAGTGACAACCATAAGGCTCCTGCCAGTTGCGGATAACTTCTACAAAACATGATCATCTCATACAACAACGTCTATCACATCATGTCTTGACTATGGGAGTCCTGGACTAGGCGGTCCTCGGGCGTCCGGTCTATTGGATATGGGCCGGACTGATGGGCCGTCGAGATACAAGACAGAAGATCACCTCTCGTGTCCGGTAGGGACTCCCGTATGCGTGGCTGGCAAGTATAGGTGTCTCTATATGTTACTCCTTTCTATAAAACCTACTTTGTACAACCCTAAGCCCCTCCGATGTCTATATAAACTGGAGGGTTAGATTGGAGGCAGGATCACAACATTGCTAGGCTAGCTAATTTAGGGTTAGCCAACTCGATCTCGTGGTAGATCAACTCTTGTAACCCCAATACCCTTCGAATATAATCAGGCAGGAGTAGGGTTTTACCTCTATTAAGAGGGTCCGAACCTAGGTAAACATTGTGTCATTTGTTCATAGTTACCATCGGTCTTCAGACATGCAGCTTGGGCCCCATACCTGAGATTAGCCGGTTTTGACACCGACATTGGTGCTTTCATTCAGAGCTCTGTTGTATCATCGACAGAAGGATCGATGGCTCACCTCTTCATCAACAATGATGTTGCACACAGGGAGACCTTTCTCCCTAGAGAGCTCTTTGTGTTTGGTGGCTTTGTGCTTCGTGCCAACTCGATCGGCCGCCTCGAGTAGGTCGACAGTTATGCCCCCGGCCACCAGATTAGGTTAAACTGTGTCGCTGACATCCAAGGACATCTGGTCTTCGACGGGTTCGCAACCTTGGCTGCTGCTCTGTGCCCCCTCCAAGAAGACTCTTTGGATCCCCAGTTAGATCTTGTCCAGGGATCAACACTCATACCTACCCCAGCCTTAGATCCGGGGCGGGTATCATCGTCCGAAGACGGGAGCGTGAGCCCCGCCGGACCTCATCCCCTCGTGGAGCTCCCGACCAAAGACCTAGATTCAATCTTAGACTTGGCTCTGGGCAACCACCCCAAACTGTTGAGGTCTGCACTCATCGGGTCTGATCAGGTGTGCCATGTCGAACTCGGCCCTGCAGATCCACAGTTTCCGATCCAACTTCCGCTCCTAGATGAAACATTGGGATTGATGCGGTCTCTCGCCATCACGGAGGCTTTATCTCTGAACTGTACCTAGTTCGGGCTGGGGATCTAACTGACATGCTTGACTACGCGTCCAAAGACATCGATAGTATGGACGATGATGCAGACGCCGAACTGCAAACGCCGTACCGAGACAAGTCCCACCCATCATGGGGCATTGGACGGCCACTTCAATCTATGATGTATACATGGTGGACACTCCTGATAAGGAGGACGATGAGGACAATTAGAACCCCAATGAGGACACACCTGTCGATAAACCACTAAAGTGCCGACGCCAATGTCGATGCTCATGATCGCGTTGGGTGAAGGATAGTAATACCGGCACCGGAGACAATGAGACTCCATATGATGCCAAAGATCCAGAATTCCCCGTCGAGCCCACATCCAAACAGGACGAAGGGAAGAAGGTCAGTGTAGCCTCGAACACACCCGGTCATGAAGATTCGAAAGACAACAACTACATGCCAGAATCTGAACAGGAGGCCAGCCTCGGTAACGAATATTTTATCATCCCAGAGGAACCCCTCGAACAAGAACGCTTCAAGCGATAGCTCATCACCACAACCCGTAGCCTAAAAAAAATAAGCAGCAGCATCTCAAAGCTGAACAGATACACTCAATGAAAGGTGGACTAAGGTCCTGGCCACTGAAGAATACGGCCACAAGCAACCTGTCAAAAGTTACCCTAAGCACAAGCTGCTGCCGCAATTCGATGACGAAGCCCTTGAGCCAATACCGTCGAAATACAATCAGGAAGATCAACCAGACCGACCACCACGTGGGCGGGATAAAGCGGTATATCAAGGCGAACACCAACCCGCACCCCTCGCTGAAGAGGCTGGGAGACTGCAGCCGCGAGATACACATATGACTTGCAGCATAACCTAGCCAATAAATCTGGTCAGACTAGATCAATCTATGGATCAAGGGGCCGTGCCCCGGTGCGAGACAATAGCTATGAAGCCTGGCGTGATGACCATTACTATACACGGGATCAGAACAAAACTCAGATGTCAGCGGATCCCCGCCGCGATATTGCGCGATATAGAGGGGCCACACACCCTCTATGCTTCACCGATGAGGTCATGCAGCACCAATTTCCGGAAGGGTTTAAACCCATAAACATCAAAAGTACAATGGAACGACAGATCCGGCCGTCTAGATTGAAGATTTTCTTCTCCACATCCACATGGCTCGAGGAGATGATCTCCACGCCATTAAATATCTTCCACTAAAGCAGAAAGGACCAGCGCGGCATTGACTGAACAACGTCCTAGGAAATTCCATTGGAACCTGGGAACATCTGGAAGATGCGGTGCGGGCCAACTTTCAGGGCACTTATGTCCAGCCACCGGATGCTGGCGACTTGAGTCACATAATCTAGCAACCAGGCAAATCAGCTCGCAAACTTTCAAATCGGTTCTTAACTAAAAAGAACTAGATCGTGGATTGTCCGAACGCCGAAGCCCTAGTGGCCTTCAAACACAACGTTCGGGATGAATGGCTCGCCCGACACCTCGGGCAGGAAAAACTGAAGACCATGGCGGCCTTAACCGCACTTATGACCCGCTTCTACACGGGCGAGAATAGTTGGTTGGCTCGTACAAGCAACATCTTGGGCGACCCCAACACTTCTGAGGTGAGGGGAGGCAATGGTAAACCTCTCCGCAACAAAAGCAAACGTCAGAACAACAACAACGACGTAGACGATATGGTAGTCAATGTCGGATTTAGTAGTTCTAAGTCCGGTCAGCGGAAGAAACTTTTCAAAGGCAACAAAGATGGACCATCCATCTTGGATAAAATCCTCGAGAGGCCCTGTCAGATTCATGGCACACCCGATAAGCCTGCAAACCACACCAACAGGAATTGTTGGGTTTTCAAGCAGGCTGGTAAGATAAATACCGAACACAAGGGAAAGGGACCTCCAAGCGAAGATGATGATGAGCCCCGTCAGCCGAACACCGGGGTTTAGAATAAATTTTTCCCCGAGGTGAAAATAGTGAACATGATCTATGCCACTGATATCCCAAAAAGGGAGCACAAGCGTGCACTAAGCCACGTCTACATAGTAGAGCCTGTCGCCCCCAAGTTTAACCCATGGTCAGCCTGTCCGATCAATTTTGATCCTAGGGATCACCCAACCAGTATCCGTCACAGGGGTTTGGCTGCCCTGGTACTTGATCCAATTATTAATGGATATCACCTCACTAGAGTCCTCATGGACGGGGACAACAGTCTCAACTTGATCTATCAAGACATTGTCCGTAAGATGGGCATTGACCCATCAAGAATCAAACCTAGTAACACTACCTATAAAGGCGTGATACCGGGCGTGGATGCCCATTGCACGGCCTCACTTACACTAGAGGTAGTATTCGGCTGCCCAGACAACTTTCGCAGCGAAGAGTTAATCTTCGACATTGTCCCTTTCCGTAGTGGCTACCATGCACTGCTGGGACAAACTGCCTTCGCCCACATTAATGTAGTCCCGCACTACGCTTACTTAAAGCTTAAGATGCCCAGGCCTCGGGGCGTTATTACAGTCAATGGTAACATGGAGCGCTCCCTCCATACTGAAGAGCACACCGCAGCCCTTGCAGCCGAAGTATATGGTGGCCTCATTAAGCCGAACAGTTCGTCGGCCAATAAAGCCAATGATGTATCCAAATGAGTCTGGTCCATGCATAATAGCAATAAATCAACGGATCCGGACCTGGATTAGTAGTTCGGCCTCCGCCGATTGCCCTATCAGGTTACGGCTTGCGTACCGCGCGTACATAACTACACACTAAAAATACCATGGGCGGCGCCGGAGGCACACTATAGAAAAGGTCCATTGTACAGCTTCACCCCATCTGGACTGCATATATCTTTTTTTGCCACTACAGGTTCATCAAGAGCCCTACTTGCTATATGGTGGTTTAAGGAGATCCTTTTAAGGCTAGCGTTTCCCAACCATCAAAGACTCCTATTAAAGGACTTATTACTAAGGAGAAATGGCGCAGACATGCGTTAGGGCATCACTGGAGTTTCTCGGACTATGATCTTTAGTCCCTGTGTTAGACTTTCCCTTATGTAAAACCTTTTCTTTTTCTCTTTAGGCATGTAATCTGACCTTAATATTAAATGGCATTGTCTGTCGAAACACGCTCGATGCATTAGTAAGGATATAAAGGAAGTAGATGATCATCACCTTTTTGGTCGGGTCCTGGTATTACCTTGTCATCTGTGTTCCCCCTTGCGCTCGACCGACATATGTGGCTCAACACGGCCTTCACACCAGGGGCTGTGATTGGCCCCGCAAATCTCTTAAGTCCGAACACCTATAGGGAACTCTTCGGCATCCCAGATATTGCATTATATGCATCGACTCCGAATCATGTCTTTTGTCTAAAGTTGGGTTGCTCGGCTCCTGTGTTTGCCACCTTACGTTCCACAAGTTCGGCTAAGGTAGTAAAGGGAGAAGTACTGTGATTGTATTTCTGAGTCCCTTAGTAGAGAAAGCCGAAAACTGTCTGTCATGATATGCGAGAGCGGGTCAGTGATCTGGTGACTCAGTGTTTGTCGGATTTCGGGTTCTGGCAGACCCTTGAGGTTCAAACTCTGGGGTGCACGCGAAGATCTCTCCTCTACCAACCTATGTCCCAACGCCTCGCTAAGAATCTAGGCTAGCAAGATGAACAACACAAGGGACGCGGGGTTTATACTGGTTCAGGCCACCATTGTGGTGTAATACCCTACTCCGGTGTGTGGTGTGTGGATTGCCTCAGGGGCTGATGATGAGCAATATAAAGGAAGAATAGACTCGCAAGGGGTGTTCTTGTGCTTGGAGAGGAGTTGCTCTGTCTCTGTTGGTTCTGGGTGAGATCCAGATGAGATGATCCTATTGTGGTGGCTAGTCCTATATATAGAGGCCCTAGTCCTCTTCCCAAATATTCAGAGGGAAGGGCGCCAACAACGACCATTTTAAAGGGGAACATCTAGTACAGCTTATCCTGACTAAAGTTGGTCTTCGAGTGCCAAAGGCCCTGACGATAACGCCATATTGGGCTCCACGATGACCTCCATCCTGCTGCTCTGCTGGTCTTGGTGTTGTTGCACTGAAACGGTAGCCTTTGCCTGATGCCTTGGTCTATGCTTTCTCCCTTTGCACCAAAGAGGAAACAAGGACACTACATAGGCCGGCGCCCGCCTGGCGCCCCCCTGGTCTCGATCGTCATGGCTTGCGTCATGTGCACCTCGCGAGGTACCCTTGCCTTGATCTCTCCGACTCCTCGCGAGCCTGCCTGGTGAGGCCGCTCCTGAGGAAGCTTTCTGTCGTCCGCCCAGTGAGGCTTGGCCCCTCGCGAGGGTCTTGAGCTTGAGTTGATGAGGATGAGCCGCACTGGGCCACCACTTGAGCCACGCCATAGGCTGTAGGCAGGCAAGTTTGGGGACTCCCGTTCCTAGAACGCCGACAGTAGCCCCCGGGCCCAAGGCATGCGCGGACTTGGCTTAGCAGAGAAGCGAAGGGGCAAGTGCGAAGCGCCGCGGGCCCCAACAGCCTGCAGCCTTGGGCGCCGTGTGCCGGTTGATTGGACGTGGGCGTCTCCACTTCCCCATGCTGCCTCGGCAACCGTTCAACATGACAAGTCTCTGCATGCAAAATGAGTCATGATTACCTGCGATCATCGAGGCTGACGGTTGGCCTCCTCCGTCTATAAGTACAGAACGGCGCGAGCCCTTTTAGTCCATCTCTCCTTGCTCCGCCTCTTCTTCTTTGCTCTTCCTCCATTCCGACGACAATGGCGCCGATTCGCCGGTTCTCCACCGGAGAGAAGGGGAAGGCCCACCGAGAGGGGCCCGTCCCACTTCCGCCGAATAAGCGGCCAATCCCCTGCTACCGCAACGAGGGAGCTCAACAGGATACGTCGAAGCCTTCGTATGAGCAGCCACCATCGAGGTTTCCGCTGCCCTTGTTCGCCCGAGCCGGGGGTTCTGGAGAAGGAGACGCTGAGCGGCGCCGCCAGTGCAGCCGGCGACACCGACGAGTCACAGCTGTGCACGTTGTTGCCCCCGGGGTCCATGCTGAGGGCTCTTCTCGCGATCTTGTGCTTCACGTCGCCATGCCCCCTCGCTCCTGGATTCACCTTCCTCCCTCCTTCACCTTCGAAATACCGCCGAGGGGGCCTCTGTAGAACGCCGACTGCAGCACCCCCGCGACTGAAGTGGAGGTCGAGGTTGTTGCTCCGAGAAAGGTCTTCATGACCCGAGGCTGGGGCGAGATCCCCAGGGTCTGCCGAACGGGGGGCGCCTTCATGATTCATCTGTAATACGATGGCGCCTCCTTGATGTTCTTCAAGGTCTTCAATGCGGAAGGACGCCGTCCGGAGTGCTGCCCCAGGGACAGCGACCGAAGCCTTGGGGTGGCGAGGACCAAGCCTGCCGCCCGCCTCCCCAGCAGCTCCTCTGGCAGCAGCGGAGGAGACGGAGGGTCCAACGACTCTCCCGAGCTTCTCGCGACTCTGGAGATGAGCGATGACAGCTATGAGCCCCCAAGCTAGCTCCGTGCTCGGAGCAGGGCAGCCGCAACGGGTCACCGGCGCGGCTGATCTGGATGGCGTTGGCGCCGATGCTCAGCGGCCCACTATTGATGATGGCGTCTTCAGCTGAGGCACCTGTAGTTAGGGCTCCTTAGGATTTACACCATTTGTTCCCTGCGAGGAATCAAGGAAGTACCCCGTGGGGGCATGTAAAGCGTCTGTAATCTCTTTCGTTAGTATGATCCTTATCGTGCAGCAGTGCGAGATGCTGGTCCTGTCTCATCTTGGTTCCTCCTTTCTAACCTCACGAGGGCTTGGTGCTCTGCGCTGACAGGTCCCGGTCCCCAGGCAGGCTTCAGCCATCGCTGGTATGCCACGTCGTGATGCCGTGGTCAAGGCCAGGAGGTGAGCGGCCCGAGGTCCAGTAAGAGCCCCCAAGGCGCGATGCTCAGGAGGTCCCCCTTAGCGCTCAAACAGCCGTTGCTTGGCGAGAAAGGAGTGCAATGTCGCTGTCACAGGGCGGTATTAGGTGTAGGGTTGGTCTTGCGTTAGCTAGCAGTTCTGGAGAGTGACTTATCTCAGGTACCTGAAGCCCTTCCTTGGCACGGCGCGGGGCCTGCACGCTGGCAGCTGAGACGTTGCCCGATGAGGTCCTCGCGAGCTTCCTCCCTCTCCCCCGCACTCTCCTGATGCTCTACGTCCTCGGGTCCCGGCCCTCGAGCAAGCTCAGCCGTCGCTGGTATGCCAGGTCGCGATGCTATGGACAAGGCCAGGAGGTGAGGGCTGGAGAGCTAGTGAGAGCCCATGAGTCACGATGCCCAGGCGCCCCCCCTTTAACACGCAAGAGGTTCGTGCGGGTGAGAGAGAGAGGGAGAAACCGCGAAGGCGTCGCCCGACACTATCCCTTAGAGAGACCCTGTAGACTCATCACAAAGAAAACATGGTTTGCCATTACGATTGTCGGCCAGCCACTGGCTGCTCTGAGGGGGTGATGAGGGCAGTGAGGGCCTGGTGAGGTGGCGCCTTGCAGGGGCGTCGTGGCCAGAACTCAGCCACTCAGATTTGTCGATGTTGCAGGGACGGACCCATGCACAAGCGTCGTGCCAGGGTGAGAAGCTCCAAAGGTTGGTGTCAGTCGAGCGGGCGATTACGGTAGGCAGGTTGAGCATGAAGGGGCAAACCAACTTAGATAAATGCGAGAAAGATACACACCACTGGGTCAGGCCCGAGCAGCTTGGGGATAACGCAGCCCGAGGGGCGCCCCCAGCAAGGTAAACTAGAGATATGAGCAAAACAGATACATGCCGCAGGGACGGACCCACGCGACCTAGGAATGTTGCAGCCCTGGGGGCACTTCCAGTTGAAATGGAACTTGAAAGATGTCACCTAATACTGTTAAAGACGAAGGAACGTTGGAGCAGCGAACGACGCGCAGTGAAGAAGCCGACCCTCATGAGCCCCAGGGCCCTGATCCTCGGGAGGCTCCGGGGTCCAGGCGGCTCCACGAGGACCATCTCCATCTCTGCCAGGACCGCATAGTGTCTGACCTCCTGAGCTTCCAGATTGCTTCGCACCAGGCGCTGATGAGCAGCATCCGTGTTCGGCAGACCGAGAGGCATGCAAACGTAGCTGTGAGGCGGACCCTCGCAACGTCCCACGCGCGAAGGCCAGAGGCGCTCCTGAGACGCGGCTCGGTTGAGCCTTGGTACGTCAATGCAGACGCGCAGCCCACCATCCTCGCATAGATGGGGAGCTACGGCGGGTAAGCAGCGGCTGCCGCGCATGACTTGACTCCTGTAGCTCCTGAGTGATTTTAGTGACGAACTCCTGAGGGTTGTACCTTCCTTGCTTCGTACCTTACTGAGGGAAACGTGCTGCGAAGCACGCCTCCAAGTGGTGCCCGAGCGCCTCCCTCGCGACCTTGGCAAAGTGAGTGGCCCTCCAGGAGAGAGCCCCCTAGCCTTGCCCGAGGAGGGCGTCGGGCGTGCCTTCCTATGCGACGGAGGGAGGCGCCCCTTGAATGGGCATGGATCCTAGCGCCGTGCCACTGGAGGTGCCAGCCTCCTGAGGGCCTATACCAGGTGTTGTCTTCTTCTTCTTTGGAACTGCTTTGGGAAGGCACCCGCTCCTCCGATCTGGGTCTTCAATTAATGCGGCCTAGAAGGCACGCTCGAGAGAACACACTGCGTCCTTCTCCTCATAGGGGATTGTGATGACCCCACCACTTCCTGGCATCTTGAGGACATTGTAGCCATGGTGAGTCACCGCCATAAACTTGGCCAGGGATGGATACCCGAGGATGGCGTTGTACGGTAGGCGAATGTGGGCGATGTCGAAGTCGATGAGCTCAGTATGATAGTTTTTGTGTTGTCCGAAGGTGATAGGGAGGCGGACCTGCCCTATCGGTGTGGTAGAACCATCAGTGACTCCTGAGAAAGGCTTGGTTGGCTGAAGCTGATCGTATGGCACTTGGAGATTATTGAATGTCTCGACAGACAGAATTTTGAGCCCTGCGCCACCATCGATGAGGGTCCTGGTGACCTGCACATTGCTGATGACCGGGGAACAGAGCATTGGGAGGACCCCAGCTGTTGCTGCGCACTTGAGCTGATCAGCTGAGCTAAACGTGATGGCACACATGGACCACCTAAGAGGGCGCGAGGCCTCGGGCTTTGGGAGGACTGCATTCACTTCGCGAGAAAACTGCTTGAAGACGCACTGAGAGGCTGGGGCTTGAGCTCCGCCCAAGATGCAAGCGATAGCACGCGGCTCCTAGAAGCCCCTAGCCCCCTCGTCCTGATGCTGGTCTTCATTCCTCCTTGGTGGCGGTGGTAGAGGAGGGAGACCTGCGTTGCCTTGCAGGCGATCCTCATGAGGCTGATCCCTCCAAGCCCCCTCGCAAGGCTGGTCCTGCCAGCGGTCCTCGCGAGGTCGGTCATGCCACCCTTGCCGAGGGCCACAGTCTTCCCATCATCCTCCACCTCTTCCTCCTCCTCGGCCATAGCCCCGATCGCTGCATTCGGGGCGTCGGCCGACACGTCCTTCTCGCACGGCCCTGAGCTCTTGGCATTCATTGGTGTTGTGAGTGTGGAGGTCGTGGTACATGCAGTATCGGATGCCCTTGGATGACTCCGGCTGATCTCTGCCACACTTGGTGTCTGGCTCAGCTGCGAGCACAACTGCTCCTTTGCGCTTCACATCCTTGGCCTTGGATTTCTTCTCTTCAGGATCAGCGGCTGGAAGCTCGAGGAGGGTGAGGCGTCCCTCCTCAGCCCTGGCGCACTTGGTCGCCAAGTTAAACAGCTCCAGAGATGTGCACAGATCCTCATGGATCGCCAGTGCCTCCTTCATCTTGATGTCACGGACGCCATCAGAGAAGGATGAGATGATGGCCTCCTCAGTCACCCTGGGGATCTTGGGACGAGCATTGTTGAAGCACTGGATGTACTTTTGTAGGGTCTCTCCTAGTTGTTGCTTGATGCGGCGCAAGTCACTCATGGCCGGGGGTCGGTCACGAGTGCCTTGGAAGTTGGCGATGAAGCAGGTGCGCATCTCTTCCCACGAGGAGATCGTGCTGGGAGGCAGGTTCGGGAGCCAGGTGTGGGCACCATCCTTGAGCGCCATGGGAAACCAGTTCGCCATGACTTTTTCGTCTCTGTTGGCCGTTTCGATGCCCAGCTCGTAGAGCTGAAGGAACTTCGCAGGGTCACTGGTGCCGTCATAACAAGGAGGCAGATCCGGCTTGAACTTGCCCGGCCAGGCCACGTTGCGCAGTTCGGTGGTGAAGGCGCGACAGCCTGCGGTGGCCATCGGGGGCCTTTGCTGACAAAGGGCTTGATCCTGGGGTTCTGCTGCGCTGCCGCCAGGTGCAGCGCGGGGTCTTGGCGCGCTGGAGCAGGAATGCGATCATGGCGCGCTGGTGCAGGGAGCACGCGAGCGCCTTCTTGAGGGCGAGGAACTTCTTGGCAGCTCCTTTCTTGCTACACGGGCGCTGGGCACAGTGGGTCTCGCCCAGGGGCCGCGCGCCTTGGATCCAGGACGCCTTCTTGGGGAGGAGGCGGCGGAGGTGCCTCTGGAGCTGCATTGCCCGCGCAGGACGGAGGGTGATGCAGCGAAAGGGATGGCGCAGGGGAGCCCCCTGCGATGCTGACGAGGTCGGTGATGCGAGCGAGCCCCTCTTTGTAGAGGTCGTCGATGGGGCGGTAGTGCAGGAGCTCACGCGCCAGGAGCAATGCAGCGTGCGCGTCCACAGGAGCGTGACGGGCGTGCGATGATGAGCCTGCTGGAGTCAGCGACGGGGTGGCGGTACGCCCTTCTCGCAGCACCAAGGGATGCAGCGAGGACGCCTGCTGCTCGTTCCCCACAGGGCCGGTGGCGGCATGGGTGGTAGGCAACGGGGAACGACGGGGAGGCCCGCTGACGGGAGCCGTCTGGGCGACATGGGCAGTGAGAGTAGACCGACGCTCGGCACGGGCTCGGCGAGCGTCAGACATGGGCGCGACGGACGATGGAACGCAAGACAGCGGAAGCCAAGTTTCCAGCACACCCCTACCTGGCGTGCCAAATGTCGGATTTCACGTTCCGGCAGACCCTTGAGGTTCGAACTCTGGGGTGCGCGCGAAGATCTCTCCTCTACCAACCTACGTCCCAACGCCTCGCTAAGAACCTAGCCTAGCAAGATGAACAACACAAGGGACGCAGGGTTTGTACTGGTTCAGCCACCATTGTGGTGTAATACCCTACTCCAGTGTGTGGTGTGTGGATTGCCTCAGGGGCTGATGATGAACAATACAAAGGAAGAACAGCCTCGCGAGGGGTGTTCTTGTGCTTGGAGAGGAGTTGCTCCGTCTCTGTTGGTTCTGGGTGAGATCCAGATGAGATGATCCTACTGTGATGGCTAGTCCTATATATAGAGGCCCTGGTCCTCTTCCCAAATATTGAGCGGGAAGGGCGCCAATAACGGCCATTTTAAAGGGGAACATCTAGTACAACTTATCCTGACTAAACTTGGTCTTCGACTGCCAAAAGCCCTGACGATGACGTCATCTTGGGCTCCTCGGTGACCTCCATCCTGCCGCTCTGCTGGTATTGGTCTTGTTGCACTGAAACGGTAGCCTTTGCCTGATGCCTTGGTCTGTGCTTGCTCCCTTTGCACCAAAGAGGAAACAAGGACGCTGCATAGGCTGGCGCCCACCTGGCGCCCGCCTGGTCTCGATCTTCATGGCTTGCGTCATGTGCACCTCGCGAGGTACCCTTGCCTTGATCTCTCCGCCTCCTCGAGAGCCTGCCTGGCGAGGCCGCTCCTGAGGAAGCTTCCTGTCGTCCGCCCCGCGAGGCTTGGACCCTTGCGAGGGTCTTGAGCTTGAGTCGATGAAGATGTGCTGCACTGGGCCACCACTTGAGCCACGCTGCAGGCCGCAGGCAGGCAAGTCTAGGGACCCCTGTTCCCAGAACGCCGACAGTGTTATACTACAAATCGTTCGCGATTTATGCCATGTTATACAAGGGGCTGGGTTTCGACCAGCTGCGTTAAGGCGCCGCACTCCGGATTGCTGCTCAAGCAACAAGGGGCTAGTACTTAGCGCCACCAATGGACTCTTATTGCTAAGTGAAAGTACTAAAGCCGCATAGTCTGATTGCCTAGTTCACCTTGCAACACGCCTCCTACATTGGACCAAGACGCTGGATAAAGTGTGTTCATGCGTTCCCGAACACCCCTGTAATATTTACGTGGGGGAGGAAGTCGACGACTGGTAAACTTTCAGATTTATAAACGGCCAAACAGGAGGATAAAATAAGATTATACATCATGAGTTCATTACATGACTCTTATAGACCGGATTCTACTATTGAAATATGATGTCATTTGAGCACTCGCCCTCTACAATGCAGGCTCCCTCGAGGACCTCGTCGAAGTACTTCTCTGGCCGTCAGTGATCCTTGCCTCCAGGTGGCCCTGCGGTGGGAATCTCGGTGTCCTTCATCTTCAGCCACTGAACCTTGACGCGGCCGAAAGCCATCCGGGCACCTTCTATGCAGGACGACCGCTTGAGGGTATTGATCAATGGAAGCGCATCCATCAGCCACTTCACAAGCCCGAAGTGGCTCCTAGATATGGACTTGGCCGGCCATAGACGGACTATTACATCCTTCATGGCCAGTCCGGCCACCCTGTGCAGCTCGGACATCTGCTTCAGCTGGTCACTAAGGGGCACTGGATGTTCTGGCGCAAGGTACTGCGACCAGAACAGCTTCTCCGTCAAGCTCCCCTCTTCGGCTCGGAAGAATTCGGCGACATCCGCAATACACTCGGCAGATATGCAAAGGCGCCTGGAGAACTCCAAACTCGGGTCAGCAAAATATATCTCTTACTAGTAAATCTACTCTGCATGATAAAGGGCTTACCAGCCGCAATCTGCCTTGCCTCTTGGATCTCCTGGCGAGGGCCCTGGGCTTCAACTCGGGCTTCCTTGTTGATCTCAAGAGCTTTGGTGAGCTTGGAGGCCTGTTCCGAACTCTTCTGCTCTAAGGACTCACACTTGGCGATGGCATCCTTGAGCTACTATTCGACCTCCCCCACCCGCGCCTCATGTCTTTGGCGGGAGGTTTGCTCTACCTCCAACTCCCTTGGCCGCTTTGTCCGCGGCCACCTTGCTCACCTCCACCTCCTTCTTGGCATATCTTAAAGCCTGTCAGTAGGCTGTTAAAGGCTTCGGTCAGTCTGCCTTTCATCGACCAAACCTTTTCCACAACCACACCCATCAGGGTGTGGTGTTCCTCCATGATGGATGCACGTTGCAGTGCTTCCTGCAGAGTGTCAGCGGCCTCCGGATTGACAGAGGCCGCAGATGGAGCTGCTGCTCCTCCCCCGTCTTTCGAAGGGGGTGTTGGTCCGAACCTGGAGTTATAATGGTCTCCAAGACGGTGTACAGCGAGGGCACAGACTGTTGAGGCCCCTCACCCTCGGTGGCCATGGGGGTCGCCGTGCCGCGCTCTACAGCGTCCGAGGTGTGGTCCTCGTGCGCCTTATGGATGGTCTGGTCCGCTCCTCCTCTGTCAGGAGATGGCCTTTGGGACGACACCTCGGTGTCCTCCATGGCAGGGTGAGACAGTCCATCGCTCTCCGCCTCTCCAGGTGCTAGAGAGTTCCCCTCCGAAGAGGAGGGAATCGGGATTTCGCGTAGAGGGCTGAAAAGAAGATAAAAGATTTGATATAACAGAGGCAGATTAAGTGATAACCGAACGATGATGTTTTTGATGCTTACGTTTCGGCCAGGGACTTCTCTCTATGGATCCTCTTTGGGTTGTGTACGAGAGGGCCACCCTCCCCTTCTTCGGCGTCACCCCCTCCAGGTTTTCGGAGGCTGTCCTCTTGCCCCTCCTGGTCTTGAGGGGGTAGTCGCTCTCCACCTCTTCCTCCTCCTCTTCGTCCTCGTCTTCCTCATAGAGGAGACGGCCTCGATCTCTTTGGACACTGCCTCCGGAGGGCCTTTGCGGCGGGGCCCGTCCTTGTGCCCCTTGCCCTTCTTCTTGGTCTTCTTCTCCGGCGCCTGATAAGGCCCTGGGACCAACATCTCCTCCAGTTCAGGAGTGACTGGGTCTTCAGGCAATAGACCCGGACTCTTAATCCACTCCGACTTCTTGGTCCAGCCCTGTAAACTGAGTTATGTGTAGATAGAATACATATGAACTAGATATGTCTTCGGAAAGTAAAATACTTACTAGAGTCGCCGGATTCCTGGCGTTGTGGCTAAGGTGTTCGTTATCCATGGGCCAGCTCTTGTGCGCCTTGAAGAGCAGCTTCCACATTCCCTCGTGCGTGGTGGATAGGAAATACTGCAGAGTCTGTGGCACCTTCGGATCGAACTCCACATGGGGGAAGCCCGGTGCTGGCAGGGGAAATGTGGCGTAAGACCATAATTTGAACCATGTTGGTTAAACCAACGCTTTTTCTCAACACGTCGGTGATATGCATTTGCAGCGTCTGCACCTCTGTTTGAGGCCGCCAGTTGTGGCCCTTCGTGGTCCAGGAGACAAGCCTCACGGGGGGTCCAGATCTGAATTCCAGGATCGCTGCCCGTCCACTTAGTGCAGCACGGCTCAGTGATGTAGAACCACTCCTATTGCCAGATCTTCACGGTCTCCACAAAGGTCCCTTTGGGCCACGTGGTGTTGGGCAACTTGCTAATCATAGCTCCATGCACTTCGCGTGCTGCCCGTCGACCACCTTTGGCTTGAAATTGAAGACCTTGAGCCACAGGCCAAAGTGTGGATGGATGCGGAGGAGAGTCTCACACACGATGATGAACATCGAGATGTGGAGGAAAGAGTTTGGGGCTAGATCATGGAAATCTAGCGCGTAGTAGTACATGAGTCCACGGACGAATCAGTGGAGTGGAAAACCTAACCCTCTAAGGAAATGAGGAAGGAAGACGACCCGTTCGCCGAGCTCTGGAGTGGGAATGACTTGACCCTTAGGGAGGAGCCCGTGCACGATGCTGGCGGCAAGGTATCCCGCACTCCGGAAATCTTTTATCTCCTTCTCCATGATGGAGGAGGCCTCCCACTTGCCTTTGGAACCGGATCCGGCAATTGTCGGAGGAGGTGATGGTGGCGGTCAGAAAGATAGAGACTTTTTGGGTGCTGAGAGCTTGGGAGATTGGAAGGTAGAGGAAACTGGAAGTCGTAGGGAGGAAAAGAGAAATCTATTGCCCTCTTATAGGCGGTAAAAATGCCAACCGTCCCCCCACTTGCAACTTGAAACTTACCTATTCCCAATGAAAGCATGCGCAGTAAATGGTTGGGTTACCCAAATTCTATTGATGAGCAATCCCATATTAAGTGGGGACGATCTCTGTTTTGATGGGATGGGCTAATGGGGCTGGGCCTCGAAACACAGAACACAGGATGTGAAAACGGTTCAAAACATCGAAGGGTCAAGTCTGACGCTTCGCCAGAAAAGTTGTCAGTAAAAGACACAGTTCTTATTTTTTATATATCCTGCCTTCGCGGCTAAGGGTTGTGTTCATTATGAGAAGCCGGATACAATTCATTTACGGAGGAAAGCTGATGTGTACTATTCATGGAACCCACCTTGCAATGCCGAAGACAATCTGCATGCCGAACACATCATCATTGAAGACTGGTTTAGGGGCTACTGTGGGAGTCCTAGACTAGGGGGTCCTCGGGAGTCCGTTCTATTGGATATGGGTCAGACTGGTGGGACGTCGAGATACAAGACAGAAGGTCACCTCTCGTGTCTGGTAGGGACTCCCATATGTGTGGACGGCAAGTATATGTGTCCGGAATGTTATTGCTTTCTGTAAAATCGAGTTTGTACAACCCTAAGCCCCTCCTGTGTCTATATTAACCGGAGGGTTAGATCGGAGGTAGGATCACAACATTGCTAGGATCGCTAATTTAGGGTTAGCCAAATCGATCTCGTGGTAGATCAACTCTTGTAACCCCAATACCCTTCGAATATAATCAAGCAGGAGTAGGGTTTTACCTCCATTAAGAGGGCCCGAACCTCGGTAAACACTGTGTCCTTTGTTCATAGTTCCCATTGGTCTTCAGACATATATCTTGGCCCCCCTACCAAAGATCAGCCGATTTTGACACCGACATTGACCATATCACATCAGAACATGCCCTGCAAAAACAAGCTAGACGTCCTCTACTTTGTTGTTGCAAGTTTTACGTGGTTGCTACAGGCTTCTAGAAAGAACCCTTCTTACCACGGCACAACATCACAATGGTGATTTATCAAGTTTGATGTTTTAACCTTCAACAAGGACCATCCGTAGTCAAATTCGATTTAACTAAAGTAGGAGAAAGAGACACCCACCAGCCACCTTGTGTAAAACTAGTTGCATGTTCATCGGTGGAACCGGTCTCATGAATGTGGTCATGTAAGGTTGGTCCGGGCCGCTTCATGCAACAATACCACCAAATCAAAATAAGACATTGGTGGTAAGCAGTATGACAATCACCGCCCACAACTCTTTGTGTTCTACACGTGCATATCATCTACGCATAGACCTGGCTCGGATGCCACTGTTGGGATACGTAGCATGCAATTTCAAAAAAAATCCCACGCTCATGCAAGATCTATCTAGGAGATGCATAGCAACGAGAGGGGGAGAGTGTGTCTATTTACCCTCGTAGACCACAAGCAGAAGCATTTGACAACGCAGTTGATGTAGTTGAACTTCTTCTCATTCCAACTGATCAAGTACCGAACGTACGACACCTCCTAGTTTTGCACACGTTCAGCTCCATGACGTCCCTCGAACTCTTGATCTAGCAGAGTGTTGATGAAGTAGATGAGTTCTGTTAGCACGACGGCATGGTGACAGTGATGGTGAAGTGATCTGCGCAGGGCTTTGCCTAAGCACTATGAGAATATGACCGGAGGCGTAAACTGTGGAGGGGGCACCGCACACAGCTAACAATTGTTGTTGTGTGTTCTAGGTGCCCCTCCCCATGTATATTTAGGTGGGAGGGGGAGGGGAGCAGCCTTGGTGCGCCCCAAGTAGGAGGAATCCTACTTGGGGCCCTAGTCCAATTCCCCCCCCCCCTTCCTTATTATCGGAAGGGGGAAAGGAGGAGGGAAGGGAGGAAGGAAAGGTGGGCGAACCCCCTATTCCTTCTCCTATTGGGCCTCCTGCCTTAAGGGGCGGCGCCACCCCTTGTGGGCTAGTGTGCTCCCCTGTTATGGCCCATAAGGCCCATTATTCCCCCGGGGGTTCCAGTAACTCCCCCGGTAGTCTGATAAATACTTGATACAACCCGGAACACTTCGGTGTCTGAATACTATCTGTTGGGGACCGTAGCAATAATTCAAAATTTTCTACGCAACACCAAGATCAATCTAGGAGATTCTATCAACAAGAGAGAGAGAGAGGATGAGCATCTTCATACCTTTGAAGATCGCCAAGCGGAAGCGTTACTAGAACGCGGATGAGGGAGTCGTACTCGCGGCGATTCAAATCGTCAAAGATCCGATCTAACGCCGAATGGACGACGCCTCCACGTTCAACAAACGTACAGCCCGGGGATGTCTCCTCCTTCTTGATCCAGCAAGGGGAGAGGATAAGTTGAGGGAGAGCTCCAGCAGCACGACGGCGTGGTGGTGGAGCTTGCAGTTCTCCGGCAGGGCTTCGCCAAGCACTACTAAAGGAGGAGGAGGTGTTGGGGGGGAGGGCTGCACCAGGGGAAGGAGTGCGGCAGCCCTCCGACCTTCCCTCTATTTATAGGGGCAAGGGAGAGGGGGGACGGCCCCCTCCAGATGGATCTAGAGGGGGGCGGCGGCCAATGGGGGAAGCTTGCCCCCCAAGCCAAGGGGGGCGCCCCCTTTAGGGTTTCCCCCAACCCTAGGCGCATGGCCCCTAGGGGGTTGGTGCCTAGCCCACTTAGGGGCTGGTTCCCATCCATATTCAGCCCATAGGACCCTCCGGGGCAGGTGGACCTTTCCGGTAGACCCCCGGAACCCTTTCGGTTGTCCCGGTACAATACCGATAAACCCCCAAACACTTCCGCTGACCGAATAAGGACTTTCCATATATAAATGCTTGTGTCCGGACTATTCCGAAACTCCTCGTGATGTCCGGGATCTCATCCGGGACTCCGAACAACATTTGTTAACCGCATACTAATTCCCATAACAACTCTTCGTCACCGAACCTTAAGTGTCTAGACCCTACGGGTTCGGGAATCATGCAGACATGACCGAGACAGCTCTCCGGCCAATAACCAACAACGGGATCTGGATACCCATGTTGGCTCCCACATGTTCCACGATGATCTCATCAGATGAACCACGATGTCGGGGATTCAATCAATCCCGTATACAATTCCCTTTGTCAATCGGTATGTTACTTGCCCGAGATTTGATCATCGGTATCCCAATACCTCGTTCAATCTTGTTACCGGCAAGTCACTTTACTCGTTCTATAATGCATGATCCCGTGACTAACTACTTAGTCACATTGAGCTCATTATGATGATGCATCACCGAGTGGGCCCAGAGATACCTCTCTGTCATACGGAGTGATAAATCCCAGTCTCGATTCCTGTCAACCCAACAAACACTTTCGGAGATACCTGTAGTGTACCTTTATAGCCAACCAGTTACGTTATGACGTTTGGTACACCCAAAGCATTCCTGTGGTATCCGGTCACAGGTCAACCAGTCACGGTCTAAGGAAATGATACTTGACATTAGAAAAGCTTTTAGCAAACGAACAACACGATCTTGTGCTATGCCTAGGATTGGGTATTGTCCATCACATCATTCTCCTAATGATGTGATCCCGTTATGAATGACATATAATGTCCATGGTCAGGAAACCATGACCATCTATTGATCAACGAGCTAGTCAACTAGAGGCTCACTAGGGACATGTTGTGGTCTATGTATTCACACATGTATTACGGTTTCCGGTTAATACAATTATAGCATGAACAATAGGCAATTATCATGAACAAGGAAATATAATAATAACCATTTTATTATTGTCTCTAGGGCATATTTCCAACAGTCTCCCACTTGCACTAGAGTCAATAATCTAGTTACATTGTGATGAATCGAACACCCATAGAGTTCTGGTGTTGATCATGTTTTGCTCGTGGAAGAGGTTTTGTCAACGGATCTGCGACATTTAGATCTGCATGCACTTTACAAATATCTATGTCTCCATCTTGAACATTTTCACGAATGGAGTTGAAGCGACGCTTGATATGCCTTGTCTTCTTGTGAAACCTGTGCTCCTTGGGAAGGGCAATAGCTCCAATGTTGTCACAAAAGAGTGTCATCGGGCCCAACGCATTTGGAATAACTCCTAGGTCGGTAATGAACTCCTTCATCCAGATTGCTTCATGTGTTGTCTTCGAGGCTGCCATGTACTCCGCTTCACATGTAGATCCCGCCACAATGCTTTGTTTGCAACTACACCAGTTGATTGCCCCACAATTCAAAATATACACGTATCCGGTTTGTGACTTGGAGTCATCCAGATCTATGTCGAAGCTAGCATCGACATAACCCTTTACGACGAGCTCTTCGTCACCTCCGTAAACGATAAACATATCCTTAGTCCTTTTCAGGTACTTCAGGATATTCTTGACCGTTGTCCAGTGTTCCATGCTGGGATTACTTTGGTACCTTCCCACCAAACTTACGGCAAGGTTTACATCAGGTCTGGTACACAGCATAGCATACATAATAGACCCTATGGCTGAGACATAGGGGATGACACTCATCTTTTCTCTATCTTCTGCTGAGGTCGGGCATTGAGCCGTGCTCAATTTCACACCTTGCAAAATATGCAAGAACCCCTTCTTGGACTGATACATATTTAACTTCTTCAATATCTTATCAAGGTATGTTCTTTGTGAAGGATCGATGAGGTGTCTCGATCTATCTCTATAGATCTTGATGCCTAATATGTAAGCAGCTTCTCCAAGGTCCTTCATTGAAAAACACTTATTCAAGTAGGCCTTTATGCTATCCAAAATTTCTATATCATTTCCCATCAATAGTATGTCATCCACATATAATATGAGAAATGCTACAGAGCTCCCACTCACTTTCTTGTAAACGCGGGCTTCTCCATAAGTCTGCATAAACCCAAACGCTCTGATCATTTCATCAAAGCGAATGTTCCAACTCCGAGATGCTTTCACCAGCCCATAGATGGAGCGCTGGAGCTTGCACACCTTGTTAGCATTCTTAGGATCGGCAAAACCTTCCAGTTGCATCATATACAATTCTTCCTTAAGGAAACTGTTAAGGAATGCCATTTTGACGTCCATTTGCCATATCTCATAATCATAGAATGCGGAAATTGCTAACAAGATTCGGACAGACTTCAGCTTTGCTATGGGTGAGAAGGTCTCATCATAGTCAACCCCTTGAACTTGTCGATAACCCTTAGCGACAAGCCGAGCTTTATAGATGGTCACATTACCATCCGCGTCAGTCTTCTTCTTAAAGATCCATGTATTTTCTATGGCTCGCCGATCATCGGGTAAGTCTGTCAAAGTCCATACTTTATTTTCATACATGGATCCTATCTCGGATTTCATGGCCTAAAGCCATTTGTTGGAATCTGGGCCCGCCATTGCTTCTTCATAGTTCGAAGGTTCACCGTTGTCTAACAACATGATTTCTAGGACAAGGTTGCCATACCATTCTAGTGTGGAATGTGTCCTTGTGGACCTACGAAGTTCAGTTGCAACTTGATTCGAAGTTCCTTGATCATCATCATTAACTTCCTCTCTAGTTGGTGAAGGCACCACAGAAACATCTTCCTGAGTTGTGCTACTTTCCGATTCAAGAGGCAGTACTTCATCAAGTTCTACTTTCCTCCCACTTACTTCTTTCAAGAGAAACTCTTTATCCAGAAAGGATGCGTTCTTGGCAACAAAGATCTTGCCTTCGGATCTGAGGTAGAAGGTATACCATATAGTTTCCTTAGGGTATCCTATGAAGACGCATTTTTCCGACTTGGGTTCGTGCTTTTCAGGTTGAAGTTTCTTGACATAAGCATAGCATCCCCAAACTTTTAGAAATGACAACTTAGGTTTCTTACCAACCCATAATTCATACGTTGTCGTCTCAACGGATTTAGACGGTGCCCTATTTAAAGTGAATGTGGATGTCTCTAAAGCATAACCCGAAAAGGATAGCGGTAAATCGGTAAGAGACATCATAGATCGCACCATATCCAATAGAGTGCGATTACGATGTTCGGACACACCATTACGCTGGGGTGTTCCAGGCTGCGTGAGTTGTGAAACAATTCCATATTTCCTTAAGTGTGTATCAAACTCGTGACTCGAATATTCTCCTCCATGATCTGATCGTAGGAACTTTATTTTCCTGTCACGTTGATTCTCCACCTCACTCTGAAATTCCTTGAACTTTTCAAAGGTCTCAGACTTGTGTTTCATCAAGTAGACATACCCATATCTACTTAAGTCATCAGTGAGGGTGAGAACATAACAATAGCCACCACGAGCCTCAATGCTCAATGGACCGCACACATCAGTATGTATTATTTCCGACAAGTTGGTTGCTCGCTCCATTGTTCCGGAGAACGGAGTCTTGGTTATCTTGCCCATAAGGCATGGTTTGCACGTGTCAAATGATTCACAATCAAGAGACTTCAAAAGTCCATCTGCATGGAGTTTCTTCATGCGTTTGACACCAATGTGACCAAGGCGGCAGTGCCACAAGTATGTGGGACTATCATTATTAACCTAACATCTTTGGTATTGACACTATGAATCACGTTAGAGATTAAATAAGAATAAACAATTGACTAGCGAGGCATGACCATAAAACATATCTCTCATATAAATAGAACAACCATTATTCTTGGATTTAAATGAGTAGCCATCTCGCATTAAACGAGATCTAGAAACAATGTTCATTCTCAAAGCTGGCACTAAATAACAATTATTAAGGTTTAAAACTAATCCCATAGGTAAATGTAGAGGTAGCGTGCCAACGGCGATCACATCGACCATGGAACCATTCCCGACGTGCATCGTCACCTCGTCCTTCGCCAGTCTCCGCTTATTCCGCAGCTCCTGTTTTGAGTTACAAATATGAGCAACCACACCGGTACCAAATACCCAGGAGCTACTACGAGTACTGGTAAGGTACACATCAATAACATGTATATCACATATACCTTTGCTGTTGCCGGCCTTCTTATCCGCTAAGTACTTGGGGAAGTTCCACTTCCAGTGACCATTTCCCTTGCATTAAAAGCAATGAGTCTCGGGCTTGGGTCCATTGTTTGTCTTCTTCCCGGCAACTGATTTACCGGCCGCGGCAACTCCCTTGTCGTCCTTCTTGAAGTTCTTTTTACCCTTGCCTTTCTTGAAACTAGTGGTCTTATTCACCATCAACACTTGATGTTCCTTTTTGATTTCCACCTCCGCTGATTTCAACATTGAATATAACTCAGGAATGGACTTCTCCATCCCTTGCATATTGTAGTTCATCACAAAGCTCTTGTAGCTAGGTGGGAGCGACTGGAGGATCCTGTTAATGACCGAGTCATCTGGGAGATTAACTCCCAACTGAGACAAATGGTTGTGTAACCTGGACATAGTGAGTATGTGCTCACTGACAGAACTGTTTTCCTCCATCTTACAACTATAGAACTTTTCAGAGACTTCATATCTCTCGACCCAGGCATGTGCTTGGAAAAACATTTTCAGCTCTTGGAACATCTCATATGCTCTGTGCTGCTCAAAACGCTTTTGGAGCCCCGATTCTAAGCTGTAAAGCATGTCGCACTGACCCAGGAGTAATCATCACTACGCGACTGCCAAGCGTTCATAACGTCTTGAGTTGCTGGGAAAATGGGTGCTTCACCTACCGGTGCTTCTAGGACATATGCTCTCTTGGCAGCTATGAGGATGATCCTCAAGTTCTGGACCCAGTTCGTATAGTTGCTACCATTGTCTTTCAGCTTGGTTTTCTCTAGGAATACGATGAAGTTGAGGGCAACATTAACGTGGGCCATTTGATCTACAAGACATATTGCAAAGATATTTAGACTATGTTCATGATAATTAAGTTCATCTAATCAAATTATTTAATGAACTCCCACTCAGATAGACATCCCTCTAGTCATCTAAGTGATACATGATCCGAGTCAACTAGGCCGTGTCCGATCGTCACGTGAAACGGACTAGTCATCATTGGTGAACATCTTCATGTTGATCGTATCTACTATACGACTCATGTTTGACCTTTCAGTCTCTTGTGTTCCGAGGCCATGTATGTACAAGCTAGGCTCGTCAAGTCAACCTAAATGTTTTGTATGTGTAAATCTAGCTTAAACTCGTTGTATGCGAACGTTAGAATCTATCATACCCGATCATCACTTGGTGCTTCGAAGCAATGAACTTTCGCAATGGTGCACAGTTAGAGGAAACACTTTCTTGAAATTTTAGTGAGGGATCATCTTATTTATGCTACCGTCGTTCTAAGCAAATAAGATGTAAACATGACAAACATCGCATGCAAATCATAAAGTGACATGATATGGCCATTATCATCTTGCGCCTTTGATCTCCATCTTTGAAGCGCGGCATGATCACCTTCATCACCGGCATGACACCATGATCTCCATCATCATGATCTTCATCATTGTGTCGTCATGAAGTTGTCTCGCCAACTATTACTTCTACTACTACGGCTAATGGTTAGCAATAAAGTAAAGTAATACATGGTGTTATTCAATGACACGCATGTCATACAATAAATTAAGACAACTCATATGGCTCCTGTCAGTTGTCATGATTCCTATTACAAGAACATGATCAATCTCATACATCACATATCATTCATCACATTCGTTTGGCCATATCACATCACATAGCATACCCTACAAAAACAAGTTAGACGTCCTCTACTTGTTGTTGCATGTTTTACGTGGCTGCTACGGGTTTCTAACAAGAACATTTCTTACCTATGCAAAAGCCACAACAGTGATATGCCAATTGCTATTTACCCTTCATAAGGACCCTTTCATCGAATCTGATCCGACTAAACTGGGAGAGACTGGCACCCGCTAGCCATCTTATGCAGCAAGTGCATTTCAGTCGGTGGAACCTGTCTCACGTAAGCATACGTGTAAGGTCGGTCCGCACCGCTTCATCCCACAATACCGCGGAATCAAGATGGGCTAGTAAAGGTAAGCAAATTGAACAAACCAACGCCCACAACCACTTGTGTAACTCATCCATAGAATCTACTCGTAGACCTAGCTCTGATACCATTGTTGGGGAACGTAGCAATAATTCAATATTTTCTACGATCCACCAAGATCAATCTAGGAGATTCTAGCAACAAGAGAGAGAGAGTATGAGAATCTTCATACGTTTGAAGATGGCTAAGGGGAAGCATTACTAGAACGCGGATGAGGGAGTCTTACTCGCGGCGATTCAAATCGCGGAAGATCCGATCTAACGCCGAACGGACGGAGCCTCCGCGTTCAACACACTTCCAGCCCAGGGACGTCTCCTCCTTCTTGATCCATCAAGGGGAGAGGAGAAGTTGAGGGAGAGCTCCGGCAGCACGACGGCATGGTGGTGGAGCTTGCAGTTCTCCGGCAGGGCTTCGCCAAGAACTACTATAGAGGAGCAGGTGTTGGGAGGGAGGGCTGCGCCAGGGGAAGGGTTGCGGCAGGCTTCCCACCTCCCCTCTATTTATAGGGGCAAGGGAGACGGGGGCTGGCCCCCTCCAGATGGATCTAGAGGGGGCGGCCAAGGGGGGAAGCTTACCCCCCAAGCCATGGGGGGCGCCCACTTTAGGGTTTCCCCCCAACCCTAGGCGCATGGGCCCTAGGGGGGGTTGGCGCCCAGACCACTTAGGGGCTGGTTCCCCTCCATATTCAGCCCATAGGGCCCTCCGGGGTAGGTGGAACCTCCCGGTAGACCCCCAGAACCCTTTCGGTGGTCCCGGTACAATACCGATAAACCCCTGAACACTTCCGGAGACCAAATAAGGGCTTCCCATATATAAATCTTTGTCTCAAGACCATTCCGGAACTCCTCGTGACGTTCGGGATCTCATTCGGGACTCCGAACAACTCTGAACAACATCCGGGATCTCGTCCATAACAACTCTAGCGTCACCGAACCTTAAGTGTGTAGACCCTACGGGTTCGGGAATCATGCAGACATGACCGAGACAGCTCTCCAGCCAATAACCAACAGCGGGATCTGGATACCCATGTTGGCTCCCACATGTTCCATGATGATCTCATCAGATGAACGACGATATCGGGGATTCAATCAATCTCGTATACAATTCCCTTTGTCAATCGGTATATTACTTGCCCGAGATTCGATCGTCGGTATCCCAATACCTTGTTCAATCTTGTTACCGGCAAGTAACTTTACTCGTTCCGTAATGCATGATCCCGTGACTAATTACTTAGTCACATTGAGCTCATTATGATGATACATCACCAAGTGGGCCCAAAGATACCTCTCTGTCATACGAAGTGACAAATCCCAGTCTCGATTCGTGCCAACCCAACAGACACTTTCGGAGATACCTGTAGTGTACCTTTATAGCCACCCAGTTACGTTATGACGTTTGTTACACCCAAAGCATTCCTGTGGTATCCGGGAGTTGCACAATCTCATGGTCTAAGGAAATTATACTTGACATTAGAAAAGCTTTTAGCAAACGAACTACACGATCTTGTGCTATGCTTAGGATTGGGTCTTGTCCATCACATCATTCTCCTAATGATGTGATCCTGTTGACATATAATGTCCATGGTCAAGAAACCATGACAATCTTTTGATCAACAAGCTAGTCAACTAGAGGCTCACTAGGGACATGTTGTGGTCTATGTATTCACACATGTATTACGGTTTCCGGTTAATACAATTATAGCATGAACAATAGACAATTATCATGAACAAGGAAATATAATAATAACCATTTTATTATTCCCTCTAGGGCATATTTCCAACACTATCATCATATATATCAATATTTATCTCTCGACCATTTTGAGACTCCTCGTCATGTCCATGATCTCATTTGGGACTCTGAACAACATTCGGTCACCAAATCACATAACTCATATAATACAAAATCATCATCGAATGTTAAGTGTGCGGACCCTACAAGTTTGAGAACTATGTAGAGATGACCGAGACACCTCTCCGGTCAATAACCAATAGCGGAACCTATATGCTCATATTGGCTCCCATATATTCTACGAAGATCTTTATCGGTCGAGCCGTTATGACAACATACGTTATTCCCTTTGTCATCGGTATGTTACTTGCCCGAGATTCAATCGTCGGTATCTTCATACCTAGTTCAATCTCGTTACCGGCAAGTCTCTTTACTCATTCTGTAATACATCATCCTACAACTAACTCATTAGTTCTTTGCTTGCAAGGCTTATTATGATGTGTATTATCGAGAGGGCCCAGAGATACCTCTCCGATACTTGGAGTGACAAATCCTAATCTCAGTCTATGCCAACCCAACAAACACCTTCAGAGATACCTGTAGAGCATCTTTATAATCACCCAGTTACGTTGTGAAGTTTGATAGCACACTAGGTATTCCTCCGGTATCCGGGAGTTGCATAATCTCATAGTCGAAGTAATATGTATTTGACATGAAGAAAGAAATAGAATAAAACTGAACGATCATAATGCTAAGGTAATGAATTGGTCTTGTCCATCACATCATTCTCCTAATGACGTGATCCCATTTATCAAATGACAACACCTATCTATGGTTAGGAAACTTAACCATCTTTGATCAACGAGCTAGTCTAGTAGAGGCTTACTAGGGACACGGTATGTTGTCTATGTATCCATACATGTATCAAGTTTCCGGTTAATACAATTCTAGCATGAATAATAAACATTTATCATGAAATAGTAAATATGAAATAACAACTTTATTATTGCTTCTAGGGAATATTTCCTTCAACAACTGCCTAGTCTTCCCCGGCTCCGGGTCATTCCCTTCCTAGGCCTCGCCGTCGTCCACCGCCTTGGTGCTCTCGGCGCGGGCATGTTCAACATGGTCAAGGAACAACTTCCATCGGAATAGGACTGTACGCGGAGTGGCTGACAGCCGGGTCCACGACCGCAGCAAGGAAGTGCCTCCTTATTACGCGCAAAATAATGATTCCTCCGCCAGACATCAGGGACCCACCCGAAGGGCCGCCATATTTTGCAAAAAAAATCCCCTGACAGCTGGGACCCACCAGCTACATCTTCACACGCAAGGAAGTGCATCCATATTATAGGAAAATGATTCTTCCCCCTGATAGTTGGGACACACTAGCTATCACTATAAAAAAAAGACACATCAGTGACATTTTGGGCCGAACGAATTTTTTCTGTCATGCTTATGACACTTCTATGATGATAATTGTGACAAAAGCACGTACCATCATAGATGTGGTGGGCTCCTACTTCTATGACAAAAAATCATGACAGAAAATGGGCTTTTCGTCTTGGGCGAGCTGGGGACGCACCTGCATGACATTCATTGGGCCGTCCATGACAGAAAAAATCATGGTAGAAGCGAGGGCAAGGACAATTTTGAGGAGTTCCTGGTTACGATGGGTGTTCGGGGCCGAGCGATGCATGAAGGGGTTGCGTGTTTCTCTCGTACACATACGCACGTGGGTGAGAGGCGTTGGGATCTAACTGAAACCGAGCGAGGCGTTTGCTTACTGAAGCTGAGGGATTGCACTGGCTACGTGTTACTGAACCCGAGCAATCGATCGATCCCTGGCTCTTAACTGAATTCGATCGAGCGATTCCTTCACTACTGCTGCTTACTGAAGCCAATCAGACCTGATGCCTCTTGATGAACAGTGAGTGTTGTTGGGGGTTGGATGAACTGTTCCCAGTGGGGGTTGGATGAACAGGACCCCGTGGTAGTAGAGGCCATTCCCGCTAGATGAACAGGACCCCGATCGAGAGGAGGCCACCACACACCCGAGCCGGTTGGGTTGGATGAACAGGACCCCGTGGAGGGCTGGTTGAACAGGACCCCATGTGGAGGTCTGGTTGTAGTAGCCAGTGGAGGCTGGATGAACAGGACCCCATGGTAAACAGTAGCTAGTGGAGGCTGGAGGAAGTCGACGGTGGATGAACAATAGCAGGTGGATGTCGGCATTCTGGGAACTAGGGTACTCACTCTTGCTTGCATGCAGCCCACGGCTTGGCTCCATCGGTGGCGTGGTACAACCCATCTATGACACCAATAAGTCAAAACCCTCCTGAGGGGGAAAGCCTCGCAAGGCATACGACGCCAAAACCTCCACAGGGAGCGGCCTCCATAGGCTTCCTCCTATGGAGCGGAGATTCCTATCCAGGTGCTCAACCTCATGAGGTTGCGGTGATGCAAGCCATGACGACCAAGGTTAGGCGGGTGCCATCAGGCATAGAGGAGTAGGTTTCCTCTTTGGTGCTAAGGAGGCAAGTGTAGGCGTGGTGTCCCGAGGAATCAATCAAAGGTTTCCATTCCCGTGCAATAAGGCCAAGACCGCCAGGACAGTAGGATGGATAACATCGCCGATCGCATCACAGCGTCACGACCAGGAGCTTTGGGGGAGAAGACCACCTTTTCTCATGATAAGATGTACTTCTTGTCCCTGTTCGAATTGGCCACTGTGGGATCCCTTCCCGCCTACGTTTGGGGGAAGAGGACCAAGGCTGCTACAAGTATAAGTTAGTCACCACCACAGCACAGGAGAATCCCTTCAGCTCATATCCACACCAAAGCGGACCTTGCGAGGTTGTTATTCCCTTGTACTAGTTCATCCTCAGCCTCTCGTGAGGCAAATCCACCACGAAGGAGGAGTAGGGTTTTACACCACAAGGTGGCCCGAACCTGGGTAAACTGCCGTGTCCATCTTCTTCCTTGTTCATTGAGCTAGGCCATAGGGGGGATGAACTGGTTGGCTGAAGGGGTTGAGTTCTTTGCACACGCCCAGAGTTTGAACCTTTTCTTGGGTCTGCGTAGCCCGGTATCAACATTTGGCGCGCCAGGTAGGGGCGTGACGAAGGTTGGCTCTTCATCAACCGCGCTTCAGCCTTGCCGCTCGGTTTCCATGGCAGGCGTTTCCCCTCCCACAGGTCTGTCAGGCGCGTTCAGAGGTAACGCAGGCCTCTGGGCTTTCTCCCCCGCCTTGCCACAGGTGAAGTGGCCATTGAAGTTCAGACCGGAGCTCCCACCGCGGCACGATAGCGCGGCGGACCCTACAGAGTTCCTCTAAGCGTATGCAGAGGCCGTCTCGGCGGTGCGCGGAGACGACAAGATCATGGCAAATTGGCTCCCTATGGCTCTCACAAGCGTGCCTTGCTCCTGGCTGCTCAACCTGCCGGAGTCTTCGGTGGCCTCCTGGGAGGAGCTCTGCAATTTGTTTGTCGCGCGCTTCGTGGCTCCGGCGCCCCACTCCGTCGCGGCCATCCTTGACGGGTCGCAGGCGCCCGTTTCAAGACGCCACGCCAAGCAGATTTTTTGGTGGATGGGGCCACCCAGTGCGGCGGGGGGCTCCTCCAGGCTGGGCGGCACCTGAGACCACCCTCGCATTTGACTCCGGGGATCACCCCAAGACCAAGGTCGGCTCCGGCGTGCTTCCCATGCTCTACAACCCCACCATCTGCAACGTTGCAATCACCAGGACCCTCATCAATGGCGGCGTTGGTCTCAACGTCCTCTCTATATAAGCCTTCGGTCTGCTTCATGTGCCTTAAAACCGGCTTCTCCCTACAAAGCCCTTCTCAGGGGTGGCTGGCGGATCCACCTTTCCCCTGGGGCAGGTCCACCTCCCCATCACCTTTTGTAGGAGAAACAACTACTGCATCAAGCTCATTGACTTCGACGTCGCCCGCATCGGCCTCCCGTATAATGCAATTGTTACGTATCCGGCCCTCGCCAAGTTCATGGCAGAGACTCACCCCTGCTACAACATCATGAAGATGCCAGGGAGCAGCGGTGTCCTCACCATGGTGGGGACACCAAGGAGGCGCTCATGGCCCTCAAGCTCACTTTCAAGGTTGTGCGACCGGACGCGGAAATTACTCTAGAGGTCCCAGAGGCCGCGCCAGCAAAGAAGCAGTTGCTCTCCCAGGACCGCGCCGAGACGAAGCAGGTACCGGTCAACAACAACAGGGAATTAGGCCCCACCTTCACCATAGGCGCCGGCCTCTCCCTGGGCTAGGAAGAGGCGCTGGTTAGCTTCCTCCGTGCGAATAAGGATGTGTTTGCATGGCAGGCAACAAACTTGGTTGGCGTCCTGTAAGGGGTGATCAAGCACCACTTGATGGTGTGCCCCGGCGCGCGCGCCCCGTGAAGTAAAAGGCATGGCGGCAAGCCCCAAAGAAGCAATCGTTCATTGTCCAGGAGGTTCATAAGCTGCAAGAGGCCGACATCATTCGAAAGGTGCGGCATCCAGATTAGCTGGCCAATCCAGTCATTGTCCCCAAGAAGGGTGGGAAGGAGCGGATGTGCGTCGACTTCATGAGCCTCAACAAGGCTTGTCCTTAGGACCCTTTCCCTCTTGCATGCATCGACCAGATAGTCGACTCCACCGCTGAGTGTGACTTGCTGTGCTTCCTGGACGCTTTCTCAGGCTACCACCAAATCAAGATGGCGGTGTAGGATGTTGAGAAGACAACTTTCCTGACCCCGTGCGAGGTGTACTCCTACACCTGCATGCCATTCGGGCTGCGCAATACCGGTGCAACTTTCCAGCGATTGATGGACATTGCCCTGGGCTGGTAGCTCAGGAGGAATGCCGAGGCGTATGTTGACTACATAGTGGTCAACTCGCGAGAGGCGAAGACCCTCGTCGGAGATTTGGAAGAAATGTTCGCCAATTTGTGCAAGGTGACCATGTGGCTCAATCCGGAGAAGTGCGTGTTCGGCGTCCCGTCCAGCAAGCTGGTGGGTTTTCTAGTGTCACACAAAGGGATCGAGGCTAACCCATAGAAGATCAAGGCAATAGAAAGGATGAGCCCGCCGCAACCCTCAAGAAGATGCAGAAGCTCACAGGCTGCGTGACTTCATTGGGGCGCTTCATCTCTAAGCTAGGTGAGCGCACCCTCCCGTTCTTCAAACTGATGAAGAAGAAGGGCCCGTTTGAATGGACTCCGGAGGCCGAGGCGGCCTTCTAGGACCTCAATAGGTACCTCACCAGCCCACTAGTTATGGTAGCACCTCATCCTCTTGAGCCCCTGGTGCTTTACCTGGCCGCCACACCCCACTCAGCTAGCGCCGCACTCATGGCGGTCCGGGAAGAGCACGCGGATGCGGGTGTGTGGCGTAATGCCCTGCGCCCAGCCACGACAGTACAACCTCAGGACGGCGCCCCAGAGGCCCCGGCTGCCCCACCGGACGTCCAGGCTCCCGAGGCTCCCTCGTCGCAGTAGGGGTAGGACATCGTCGATGCTCCCTCCATCGTTGAGTATCCCATGTACACGCGTGCCACAGAAGCTCCTGCTCGCACTCCTCGTCACCTCCAGAAAGCTGCACTACTACTTCCAAGGCCACCCCAGCAAGGTCGTCTCCGCATACCCCCGAGTACGAGGTCCTTGTCAGCATTCTGGATACGGGGGTACCCAGACTTGCTTGCCTGCGGTCTGGGGCGTGTCTCCATCGACGGCCTGGTATGACCCAGTTTCGACATCAACAACTCATGACCCTCAAAATGGGCCAAGCCTCGCGAGGCGGATGACACCAAGACCTCCAAAGGAATCAGCCTCCTCATGCTTGCTCCAGAGGAGCGAAGATTTCTACACAAGGCTCACCTCGTGAGGTTCGGGTGACGTGAGCCATGACGATCGAGGCTAGGCGGGCGCCAGCGGGCGCAGTGTACCAGTTTCCTCTTTGGTGTAAAGGAGGCAAGCAGCAGGCGTGGAGTCCCGACGGAGCAGCCAAAGGTTTCCATTCCTATGCACCAAGACCAAGACCGCCAGGACGGCAGGACGGAGGTCATCGCCGAGCCCACCGCAATGTCACAACCAAAGGATTTTGCAGACGAAGACCACTTTAGTCAGGATAAAATGTACTTATTGTCTTCCTTCAAATTTGGCCGTTGTGGGATCCCTTCCTGCCTCCATTCGGGAAGAGGGCCAAGGCCATTGTAAATAGGACCTAGCCACTGTGGGAGTCCTGGACTAGGGGGTCCTTGATACGTCTCCAACGTATCTATAATTTTTAATTGTTCCATGTTGTTATATTATCATTCTTGGATGTTTTACAATCATTTTATAGTCATTTTATATCATTTTTTGGTACTAACCTATTGACATAGTGCCCAGTGCCAGTTGCTGTTTTCTGCATGTTTTTTACATCACAGGAAATCAATATCAAACGGAGTCCAAACGCAACGCAACTCCTGGAGGATTTTCTTTTGGCCAGAAGAAAGCCAGCGGGCTAAGGAAGCACTTGATGGTCTGCTTAAGGGGAGCAGCACCCACCAGGGCGCGCCTTGGTGGGTTGTGCCCACCTCAGGTGCCCCCCGGACCACCTCTTTGCTCTATAAGTACCCAAATATTCCACAAACCCTAGGGGAGTCGACGAAATATTGATCCAGCCGCCACATAGTCCAGAACCACTAGATCCAATCTAGACACCGTCATGGAGGGGTTCACAACTTCCATTGGTGCCTCTCCTATGATGCGTGAGTAGTTCTTTCTAGACCTACGGGTCCGTAGTTAGTACCTAGATGGCTTCCTCTCTCTCTCTCTCTCTTGATTATCAATACAATGGTCTCTTGGAGATCCATATGATGTAAGTCTTTTGGCGGTGTGTTTGTTGGGATCCAATGAACTTTTAGTTTATGATCAGATCTATGTTTTTATCCATGAAAGTTAGTTGAGTCTTCTTTGATCTCTTATATGCATGATTGCTTATAGCCTCGTATTTCTTCTCCGATATTTGGGTTTTGTTTGGCCAACTTGATCTATTTATCTTGCAATGGGAAGAGGTGCTTTGTAGTGGGTTCGGTCTTATGGTGCTTGATCCCAGTGATAGAAGGGGAACCGACACATATGTATCTTTGCTACTAAGGATAACAAGATGAGATCTATATCTGCCACAATAGATAAATGGATCTCGTCTACATCATGTCATCGTTCTTATTGCATTACTCTATTTTCTCATGAACTTAATACACTAGATGCATGTTGGATAGCGGTCGATGTGTGGAGTAATAGTAGTAGATGCAGGCAGGAGTCGGTCTACTAATCTTGGATGTGATGCCTATATAATGATCATTGCCAGGATATCGTCATGATAATTTGAAGTTCTATCAATTGCCCAACAGTAATTGTTTTCCCACCGTTTGCTATTTTTCTCGAGAGAAACCACTAGTGAAACCTACGGCCCCTGGGTCTCTTTTCATCATATTTGCCTTTGCGATCTATTTTCTCTTGCATTTATTTTCAGATCGATAAAACTAAAAACACAAAAATACCTTGCTGCAATTTATTTGGTACGCGATCTATTTATCCTATCTACCACCTTTTACCTCACGTTATTCGCCTACTTGAGGCGCTGTACCCGGAAGGGATTGAGAACCCCTTTAACACGTCGAGTTGCGAGTATTTGTAATTTGTGTGCAGGTGTTGTTTACGTGGTGTGAGGAGGTTATCCTACTGGTTCGATAACCTTGGTCTCACCACTGAGGGAAATACCTACCGTCGCTATACTGCATCATCCCTTCCTCTTTGGGGAAATACCGACGTAGTTCTAGCCGTCTAGAAGGGTTTAAACACGTAAACATGGAACAGTACCATGGAACGACGGATCCGGCCATCTAGATTTAAGATTTTCTTCTCCACATACACATGGCTCGAGGATATGATCTCCACGCCATTAAATATCTTCCTCTAAAGCTGAAAGGGCCAGTGCGGCATTGGCTGAACAGCCTCCCAGAAAATTCCATTGGAACCTGGGAAGATCTGGAAGATGCGTTTCGGACCAACTTTCACGGCACATATGTCCAGCCACTGGATGCTGATGACTTGAGTCACATAATCCAGCAACCAGAGGAATTAGCTCGCAAACTTTGGAATCGGTTCGTAACTAAAAAGAACTAGATCGTGGATTGTGCGGACGCCGAAGCCCTAGCGGCCTTCAAACACAGCGTCCGGACGAAAGGATCGCCTGATACCTTGTGCAGGAAAAACCGAAGACCATGGCGGCGTTAAATGCACTT
This sequence comes from Triticum dicoccoides, assembly GCF_002162155.2. Lineage (NCBI taxonomy): Eukaryota > Viridiplantae > Streptophyta > Magnoliopsida > Poales > Poaceae > Triticum > Triticum dicoccoides. The sequence continues at coordinate 496,136,642 of NC_041387.1, forward strand.
ATGACCCGCTTCTGCACTGGCGAGGATAGGTGGTTGGCTTGCAGAAGCAACAACTCGGACGACCCCGGCACTTCTGAGGTGAGGGACAGCAATGGTAAACCTCGCAGCAACAAAAACAAACGTCAGAACAACAACGATGACGCAGACGATATGATAGTCAATGCTGGATTTAGCGGTTCTAAGTCCGGTCAGTGGAAGAAACCTTTCAAAGGCAACAAAGACGGACGATCCATCTTGGATAAAATCCTGCAGAGGCCCTGTCAGATTCATGGCACACCCGATAAGCCTGCAAACCACACCAACATGAATTGTTGGGTTTTCAGGCAGGCCGGTAAGATAAATACCGAACACAAGGGAAAGGGACCTCCAAACGAAGATGATGATGAGCCCCATCAGCCGAACACTGGGGGTCAGAAGCAATTTCCCCCCGAGATGAAAACAGTGAACATGATCTATGCCACTCATATCCCGAAAAGGGAGCGCAAGTGCACACTAAGGGTCGTCTATGCAGTAGAGCCTGTCGCCCCCTAGTTTAACCCATGGTCAGCCTGTCCGATCACTTTTGATATTAGGGATCACCCAACCAGTATCTGTCATGGGGGTTCGGCCGCCATGGTACTTGATCCAATTATTGACGGATATCACCTCACTAGACTCCTCATGGACGGGGGCAACAATCTCAACTTTATCTATTAAGACACTGTCCAAAAGATGGGTATTGACCCATCAAGAATCAAACCCAGTAGAACTACCTATAAAGGCGTGATACCAGGCGTGGAGGCCCGTTGCATGGGCTCACTTACACTGGAGGTAGTATTCGGCTCCCAGACAACTTTCGCAACGAAGAGTTAATCTTCGACATCGTCCCTTTTCGCAGTAGCTACCATGCACTGCTCGGACGAACTGCCTTCACCCGCTTTAATGCAGTCTTGCACTATGCTTACTTAAAGCTTAAGATGCCCGGGCCTCGTGGCGTTATTATAGTCAATGGTAACATGGAGCGCTCCCTCTGTGCTGAAGAGCACACTGCGGCCCTTGCAGCCGAAGTATATGGAGGCCTCATCAAGCCGAACAGTTCATCGGCCAACAAAGCCAATGATGTATCCAAACGAGTCGGGTCCGCGCATAATAGCGAAAAATCAACAGATCTGGACCTTGATTAGCAGTTCGGCCTCCGCCGATCGCCCTATCAGGTTGCGTCTTGCGTATCGCACATACATAACTACGCACTAAAAATACCCTGGGCAGCGCCGGAGGCACACTGCAGAAAAGGTCCATTATACAGCTTGACCCCATCTGGACCGCATATATCTTTTTTCACTACAGGTTCATCAAGAGCCCTACTTGCTATATGGTGGTTTCAAGAGATCCTTTTAAGGCTAGCGTTTGCCAACCATCAAAGACTCCTATTAAAGGACTTATTACTAAGGAGAAATGGCGCAAAATGCGACATGGCATCACTGGAGTTTATTGAACTATGATCTTTAAGCCATGTGTTAGACTTTCCCTTATGTAAAACCTTTTCTTTTTCTCTTTAGGCATTTAACATCACCTTAATATTATATGGCATTGTCTATCAAAACACCCCTCGATGCATTAATAAGGATATAAAGGAAGCAGATGATCATCACATTTTTGGCCGGGTCCTGGTAGTACCTTGTCATCTGTGTTCCCCCTTGTGCTCGACTGACATATGTGGTTCGGCACACCCTTCACACCAGGGGCTGTATTCAGCCCCGCGAAACTCTTAAGTCTGAACACCCATAGGGAACTCTTCGACATCCCGGATATTGCATTATATGCATCGGCTCTGAATCATGTCTTTGGTCTATAGTTGGGTTGCCCGGCTCCTGTGTTTGCCACCTTACATTCTGCAAGTTCGACTAAGGTGGCAAAGGGAGAACTACTGCAATTGTATTTCTGGTTCGTCCAGTAAGTACCTTAGTAGAGAAAGACGAAAACTGGCTGTCATGGTATGCGAGAGCGGGTCAGCGATCCGGTGACTCAGTGTTATACTACAAATCGTTCGTGATTTATGACGTGTTATACGAGGAGCTGGGTTTTGACCAGCCGCGTTGCAAAGGCGCCGCACTCCAGATTGCCGCTCATGCAACAAGGGGCTAGTACTTAGTGCCACTAATGGACTCTTATGGCTAAGTGAAAGTACTAAAGACGCATAGTATGATTTCCTAGTTCACCTTGCAAGCTGCCTCCTACATTGGACCAAGACATTGGATAAAGTGCGGTCATGCGTTCTCGAACACCCCTGTAATATTTACATGGGGGCAGAAGCCGATGACTGGTAAACTTTCAGATTTATAAACGGCCAAATAGGAGGATAAAATAATTATAAAGCACAAGCATATATATTATTAATCATGAGTTCATTACATGACTCTTACAATAGACTCAACTATTCAAATATAATGTCCTTTGAGCACTGGCCCTCTACAATGTGGGCTCCCTCAAGGACCTCATCGAAGTACTTCTCCGGCCGCCGGTGATCCTTACCTTCAGGTGGCCCTGCGGTGGCAATCTCGGTGGCCTTCATCTTTGCCCACTGAACCTTGACACGAGCGAAGGCCATCCGGGCACTTTCTTTGCAGGATGACCGCTTGAGAGTATTGATCCAAGGAAGCGCATGCACCAGCTGCTTCACGAGCCCGAAGTGGTTGCTAGGTATGGGCTCGGCCGACCATAGACAGACTATTACATCCTTCATGGACAGTCCGGCCACCATGTGCAGCTTGGGCAGCTGCTTCAGCTGGTCACTATGGGGCACTAGATGTTCTGACGCAAGGTACTGCAACCATAACAACTTCTCCGTCAAGCTCCCCTCTTCGGCTCGGAAGAATTCGGTGGCATCCACAATACTCCTTGGCAGATCCACAAAGGTGCCTGGAGAACTCCAAACTCGGGTCAGCAAAATATATCTCTTACTAGTAAATCTACTCTGCATGATAAAGGCCTTACCAGCCGCAACCAGCCTCGCCTCTTGGATCTCCTGGAGAGTGCCCTGGGCTTCAACCCGGGCTTCGTTCATGCTCTCAAGAGCTTTGGTGAGCTTGAAGGCCTATTCCAAACTCTTCTTCTCTAAGGACTCGCACTTGGCAATGGCGTCCTTGAGCTCCTGTTCGACCTCCCCCACCGGTACCTCGTGTCTTCGGTGGGTGGTTTGCTCCACCTCCAACTCCTTGGCCGCTTTCTCTGCGGCCTCCTTGCTCACCTCTACCTCTTTCTTGGCTTGGGCGACGGCACTCTTGAGGGACTCGACCTCGCCTGCGCCAACTGTGAGCATATTTATAACATTTTAGTCAGTTTAAACAACTAACACGCATATAACTTTCAGGTATGTAGTAGTGCCACATACCTTGGGTTTCGTTAAACCGCTTGTTTATGCGGTCGAGTTCCACATTGGATAGTCGAAGCTTTCGATTGAGCTTACATTTTTTATGCTTACATTTCGGCCAGGGGCTTCTCTCTTTGGATCCTCTTCGGGCTATGTTCGGACTGTGAGTCTGAAATCCAAGAGGACCACCCTCCCCTTCTTCGGTGTCGCCCCCTCCAGGTTTTTGGAGGCTGTCCTCTTTCCCCTCCTCATCTTGAGGGGGGAGTCGCTCTCCACCTCCTCTTCCTCCTCTTCCTCCTCCTCCTTGTCCTTGTCTTCCTCACGAGAGGAGATGGCCTCAGTCTCTTCGGACACTGCCTCCGGAGGGCCTTTGCAGCGGGGACCGTCCTTCGGCCCCTTGCCCTTCTTCTTGATCTTCTTCTCTGGCGCCTGATAAGGCGCCCAGACCAGCATCTCCTCCAGCTCAGGAGTGACTGGGTCTTCAGGCAATGGAGCCGGACTCTTAATCCGCTCTGACTTCTTGGTCCAGCCGTGTAAAACAAAAGGATGGACTAATGAGTTTTGTATCGACCGAATATACAAACTGGGCATGTCTTTGAAAAGATGAATACTTACTGGAGTCGCCGGATTCTTGGCATTGAGGCAAATGTCTTCGGTCTCCATGGGCCAGCTCTTCTGCGCCTTGAAGAGCAGCTTCCACATTCCCTCGTGCATGGTGACGAGGAAATGCTGCAGAGTCCGCGCCGCCTCCAGATCGAACTCCCACCTGGGGGAGGCCCAGCGCTGGCAGGGGAGAATGCAGTGGAAGAGCATAATTTGAACCATGTTGGTTAAACTAACGCTTTTGCTCAGCACGTTGGTGATAGGCATTTGCAGCATCTGCACCTCCGTCTGAGACCCCTAGTCGTGGCCATTCGTGGTCCAGAAGATGAGCCTCATGGGGGGTACGGATCTGGATTCCGGGATCGCCACCCACTTAGTGCAGCAAGGCTCAGTGATATAAAACCACTCATGGTTCTAGATCTTCATGGTCTCCACAAAGGCCCCTTTGGGCAATGTGGTGTTGGGAAGCTTGCCGATCCTATCTCCGCCACAGTGTGCGTGGTGCCCGTCCACCACCTTCGGCTTCATGTTGAAGACCTTGAGCCACAGCCTGAAGTGTGGGTAGATGCAGAGGAGAGCCTCACACACGACGATGAATGCCGAGATGTGGAGGAAGGAATTCGGGGCTAGATCATGGAAATCTAGCCCGTAGTAGTACATGAGTCCATGGACGAATGGGTGGAGTGGAAAACCTAACCCTCTAAGGAAATGAGGAAGGAATACGACCCGTTCGGCGGGCTCCGGAGTGGGAATAACTTGACCCTTGGGGGGATCCTGTGCGTGATGTTGGCGGCAAGGTATTCCGCACTTCGGAGATCTTTTATCTCCTTCTCCGTGACGGAGGAGGTGGTGGTGGTGGTGAGAAAGACAGAGACTTTTTGGGCACTGAGAGCTTGGGAGATTGGAAGGCAGAGGAGACTGGAAGGCGTGGGGGAGAAAGTAAAGATTCATTGCCCTCTAATAGGTGGTTAAAATGCAAAACGCCCCCACTCGTGCCTTCAATCTTGCCTATTCTCGATAAAAGCATGTGTTGTAAACAGTTGGATTACCCAAATTTTATTGATGAGCAATCCCGTATTAAGTGGGCACTATCTCTGTTTTGACAGGACGGGCCAATGGGGCTGGGCCTCGAAACACGGAACACGGGGTGTGAAAATGGTTCAAAACATCGAAGGGTCAAGTCTGACGCTTCGTCAGAAAAGTTGTCAGTAGAAGACACTATTCTTATTTTTTATATATATCCTGCCTTCGCGGCTAAGGGTTGTGTTAATTATGAAATCCGGATGCAATTCTTTTAAGGAGGAAAGCCAATGTGTACAATTTGTGGAACTCACCTTGCAATGCCGAAGAGAATCTGCATGCCGAACACATCATCATCCCTCAGTAGCCCCCGAACCAGGCGTCAATGATGATGAGTCCGGCGCGTAGATTGTCTTCGGCATTGCAAGGAGGGTTCCTTCTTCGAACTCTTCAAAGTACCTGTAGTAAAGTGCAGTGTCCGACTTCCCTTTTAATGTCATGCTCCTTGGCTTCTGTACTCCAATAATTCCAGCTTCCACGTGTCGAGCGAATGTGAGAAGTCGGGGCATTTTTACAGTTGCCACCCTAACCATGTAAGTAAATCATCTATTTAAAGAGCCAGGGATTTTCAGATCCAATACACACCATCTTCCCCAAGCGAGGAATCATCCGAGCACACCCGCAAAAACCATTCCAACATGGCCAGCACTCGCAGCCCCCCTCCTGCCCTCACAATGTCAAGCAGGGCAATTGGGAGAAGTGTACCGTATCCCACGGTCAATTGGTAAAGTTGCAGACCCAGGGGTTTCTCCCACCTGCATATCTAGTCCCCGTCCGAGCCGGATTAGCTTCTTATGACGGCGGGGAGCAAGCGGAGAATCTTCCCAATCCATCCAGGGGGGCGAGTGTGTCTTGTCCCTTACTTGCTGAGCGGCGTCGAATTCCAATCCATCCATTCCTCTGCGGGCTCCTGGAGTTCTATGGCCTCTAGCTGCACAATTTCACACCAGCCTCCATCCTGCATATTGCAGGTTACGTCGCTCTTTGCGAGCTATTTCTGGGCTATGAAGCCCATTTTGAGCTATGGAAGAAGATGTTCTGCCTCGTCCCTCGCAATCAAGAAGGATCAATATTCCAAGTGGGCGGAGCCGAGATATGGCGCATCGCCCGGACCAGATACCTATCCGGCACACCGAAGAAGGCATTCGAAGAATGGCCTTCTGAGTGGTTTTATATAGAGGACGTCTCCCTTCCTGACCCAATCCGAATGGGTCTTCATGAGTTTACAAACATTCCGTTGAAGAAGCGCCGCAGTTGGCGTCCTCGGAGCACCAAGGAGGAAGATAGCAGAGAGGTCCTTCAATTGATAAGCAAGATACAAACGCTTGCTCAATCCGGATTTACAATAATCGAGGTTATGGCAATATGCATAATGCGGGGGGGGGGGGTACAACCACTCCATTAACGAGGGCGCCCTATGTGGTACTTCAACGGAGAAGACGACGCCACCCGCTGCGGTCGGAAAGGTCCGGACTCCACCACCGCACTGGTGAAAATACTGTCCGATTTATACAAAGGAGAAGAAGAGGAGTTCATCTGCATTAAGCCGCTGGACGGATTCTCCATGTACAACCCTCCCAGCTGGGTAAGTTGCTATCCATTACTCAACTCTATCCATTCCTTCAGTCCTTTATCATAAATATTTACTCCGTCCATCTATAACAGGAATGGCAGAAATTTACCAGGGAAATCCACAGCCCGGCTCCACAGCCAGAGGACCACAACCGAGCCCTTGACCCGGATTCGACGAGGACCCGGACATATTCGTGGAGATTGGTGAAGGGGTGTTTTACCGGGCAAGCTGTGACGGCACCGAAGTGGCTATCATCAAAGAGGTATGGTTTTACACATGCTTTCTGGTTGTTATCTTAAAGTATAACACTATCTGTTGTGTCTTGGCAGAAAGAACATCTGCCGGACTATGTTCGGGGATCCTTCCTGTCATGCCTCTACTAGCCGGATTGCGGAACCGATGTCGAGGGTGGAGGCTAACAAGGAGGCGACACCGGACGGTCCTCATATACAAGATTCAGATAGAATATCCGCCACAAATTCCGAAGTGGAGAGCGCCATGAATCATTGGCGTTGGCGGGCCGCACTCCACGACCCTGGTTTTTCCAAAGAGGCTTTCAATACCTTCAACTCGGGTGATGCGTACATCCGAGCTGCTCGAGATGGTCTTACTAGAGCCACAGACCAATATTTAAAAGATATATGGGTAAGTAAAATCTGATAATTATATATATCAGTAGCCCCTGCGACTTGAAACAGTTGGTACAACTGATTTAAAGATCATTGCATGAATAGGTTCTCACAGAGAAGAATAACATGTTGTCTCAAGAGCTGGAGAAGTGTTAAACCCAGCTAAAGGCCACCACCACCAAACTGGAAGAATCCAAGAAGGCCTCAACTAGTAATGTTTCCCTCCATCGAGAAAAATGTAATCACATGTACCAGTGGTGTTGACACATTGCAGATCTGATAACAGATTTCGCAGATAATCCCGGAGTGAATCCGGAGATCCTACAAGAGGATGAACAAAGTGCTCAAAGGCAACTAGATGCTGGCGAGCGTGTACTTACATGGGTCAGGCGGGAGAAAAAACGATCTCCAAGATGCCAATACCCGGCTGGGCGTAGAATTGAAAGATGTTCGGGCCCAGCTGGCTGACTCCGTGAAGGAAAATAAAAGGCTTCAACGCGGCATTTTTAGTATGTTCTCAAACGAAGTTTGATATAGTTCGGTGAAGAAACACACTAACAGAGTTATGTCTGTAGGTATGCTGACCGGTCGTCCTGAAGAGGAGATGCCCGGATCCTCAGGCGATCTGCTACAAGAGCTTTTGCAATTGCACGATCAAGTTTGGCAGGCGATACGGAGTGTGGCCAAGGCCTTGTGGCCATCCGCCTCCCTACCAGGAAGTATGGAGGAGCTTGTACATCTATTCAAGGGAGCGCGGCTGCGGTTTCAACTATGGAAAATATCAGCCTGTCGAGAAGGTGCGAGGGAGGCTTGGGCCATGGTGAAAACACGGTACACCAAGATCGATCCGAATCATATGGCCTTGGTCGGACCTGTAGGGCCAGATAGGAAAGAAATTCCAGTTAGTCTAGTATACGACCAGGTAGAATTAGCGGCCAAGTATTCCCAACAGGATTATAAGCTAGACAACCTATTGGATGGCATAGAACAGGAAGTTTTTAAGTCAAAGTGACTATGTACTTCAAAGGATAAGTTTGTCCCTAGCCGGATTGTAAATCATTTGTCATGGCGGTCCTTTTCGCTTCGGCCTCTGGATCCGACAGTCCGGAGTGTTTCTGAATACCCGCTCAGTAATGTAAAACCGGGGTACGCGTGGAAACCAGGCATAGGGGTCATAGTTGCTTGAACAGACAAGTACCCAACTAGCTATGTTATATTACATCAATAGTAAGAAACATCTTCCAGAGAGAATAGTTCCGTTAAGGGTTCCTTTTGCTGGGTGTGCATGCATTAATGTGCATGTCCGATTTGTGATTAAAAAATCACAGTATATTTGACATCTGGGGGTTCATAGTGTTACAAATAAGACAAGTCTTTAGTCCACCGACCGAATATTCCCTTAAGAATGCTAGCTTTTGGCTTCACCCAATCTGAGGTACACATCTAGAGTACCCGGCAGTAACAATCGCAGAGGTGCTCCCTTTATGCCCTAGCTGAACTAACGGGAACGTAGGGCATAAGCACAGGAGCCAAGCAACCCAGCTTGGCCAAAACTTAAGTCATATCGATGCATATAATGGCAGAGAAAAGGTACATATGGGAAAAAGGACACATATGCGCCGAGTTTAATGCTCGAAACGTGTTTGTGATAAGCTTCTGTATAAGAAGCCCCCAGGTATAATGATCGCACGAACTTGAAGATTAGTGCGTCGCGAGTGTGTGGTCCAGCCACACTAAAGCTTTAAATCTATGAAAGAAAGAGCAAAAAAGAGAGCTAAAAATAAATAGAAAAGAACAAACGGAAGGAGACAAACAAAGAGTTCTACGCTAGGCGTAGAATCTTCGGAGCCTGGCCGCGTTCCATGGGTTCGGCTCAAGTCGATTATCTGATGCATCACGCAGATGGTACGCTCCTCCGGTGAGAACTTTGTCAATAATGAAGGGACCCTCCCACTTGGGCTTGAGCTTATCCTTTTTCTTCTCCGGTAGACATAAAACGAGTTCACCAATATTATAAGTTTTGGCCCGTACTTATCTGCTATGATACCTGTGAGCCTGTTGCTAATAAAATGCAGAATGGGCTTTTGCAACGTCGCGCTCCTCCTCTAGGGCATCTAAATTGTCCTGCCGATCCAGATCGGCTTCTCTCTCTTTGTACATGCGCACTCGGGGTGAGTCATGAATAATATCGCAGGGCAATACTGCCTCTGCGCCGTAGACCATGAAGAAGGGTGTATATCCGGTAGTGCGATTCGGCATGGTCCGCAGCCCCCAGAGTACGGAGTCAAGCTCCTCAACCTAGTGCGTGTCTGATTCTTTTAGGGATCGCACTAGTCTGGGTTTAATGCCGCTCATAATAAGACCGTTGGCTCGTTCGACTTGACCGTTTGTTTGAGGGTGATAGACGGAGGCGTAATCGAGCTTAATGCCCATGTTGCCGCACCAAGTTTTCACCTCATCGGCTGTAAAATTGGAGCCATTATTGGTGATGATGCTATGGGGGACACCATAACGGTGCATGACACCCGATATGAAGTCTATCACTGGTCCGGATTCGGTCATTTTAACCAGTTTGGCTTCTATCCATTTGGTGAATTTATCTACCATGACCAACAGGTATTTTTTCTATCGGCTTCCTCCTTTAAGGGGTCCGACCATATCAAGTCCCCAGACCACATAGGGCCACGTTATGGGGATTGTTTGGAGAGCGGTGGGCGGCATATGGCTTTGGTTGGCGAAAAGCTAGCATCCGACACAATGTTGGACAAGGTCCTGTGCGTCTGCTCGGGCCGTCGGCCAGTAGAAACCTGTACGGAAGGCCTTGCTTACAAGGGCCCGAGCTGAGGCATGGTGGCCACCGAGTCCAGCATGAAATTCAGGCAATAGTTGCATCCCCTCCTCCTCGGAGATACATCTTTGAAGTACTCCAGTAGCGCTTTTCTTATAAAGCTCTCCCTCATGGACTTTGTAGGCTTTAGAGCGCCGCACTATGCAGCGTGCCTTGTTTTGATCCTCGGGGAGTTCTTGCCTATTAAGTTAGGCCAAGAAGGTTCAGTCCATGGGGCGATAATAGCCATGATGAGATGGAATGAAGGTGTTATTTTGTGGCAGAGCCCCCGATTATGTCAATGTGTTCGGAATCTGGGGTTGTGGTCGGATACGGACTAGTATTGCCGGTCTCCCCTTGCCACACCACGGATGGCTTGAAAAGCCTTTCCAGAAAGATGTTAGGTGGGATGGGGTTGCGCTTAGCGCCAATGCGGGCAAGGATATCCACCGCTTGATTGTTTTCTCGAACCACATGATGAAATTCATGCCCCTCAAATCGAGCTGACATTTGAAGGACGGCATTACGATAAGCTGCCATTTTCGGATCCTTGGCATCGAAGTCTCCATTTATTTGAGATATTGCGAGGTTTGAATCCCCACGCACTTCCAGGCACTAGATGCCCATGGAGACAACCATCTGAAGACCATGCAACAGACCTTCATATTCGGCTGCATTGTTGGAGTCTGTCTATAATATTTGGAGTACGTATTGGACTGTATCTCCAGTGGGGGATGTTAGAACAACACCTGCTCCTAGACCAGCCAGCATTTTAGAGCCGTCGAAGTGCATGATCCAATTGGAGTATGCACCATACTCTTTAGGGAGTTCGGCCTCTGTCCATTCGGCAACGAAGTCAGCCAGTACTTGCGATTTAATGGCTCGCCGTGGTTTATATGTAATGTCAAACGGGAGGAGCTCGATGGCCCACTTAGCAATCCGGCCCGTTGCATCGCGGTTATTTATTATGTCATTGAGTGGTACTTCGGAGGCCACCGTGATTGAACACTCTTGAAAGTAGTGTCGTAGTTTTCGGGATGCCATGAAGACCGCGTATGCTATTTTTTGATAATGGGGGTACCGAGATTTGCATGGTATGAGGATAGTGGATACATAGTATACCGGCTTTTGAAGCGAGAACTTGTGTCCGTCCTCCTCTCGTTCAACGACAAGCACTGCGCTTACAACTTGGTGTGTTACAGCTATGTATAACAACATGGGTTCGCCAACGTTTGGTGCGGCCAGGATTGGGTTGCTCGCCAGAAGAGCCTTTATTTCTTCCAGTCGGCCGTCGCCGCGTCTGTCCACTCGAAGTGTTCGGTTCATCGCAGAAGGCGATAAAGTGGTAATGCATTTTCTCCTAATCTGGAGATAAAGCGGCTTAAGGCTGCCACGCATCCAGTTAGTTTCTAGATTTGCTTGAGATCTGTTGGGGTAGCCAACTTTGACAAAGCTCGGATTTTAGCCGTGTTTGCTTCAATTCCTCTATTGGAAATGATGAAGCCTAGCAGCTTTCTGGCGGGAACACCGAAAACACATTTTTCCGGATTGAGCTTGATGTCATATGCTCAGAGGTTGTCGAATGTGAGCCTCAGATCGTCTATTAAAGACTCAACGTGAATGGTCTTGATGACCACGTCGTCCACATATGCTTCAACTGTTTTGCCGATTTGTTTCTCCAGGCATGTTTGAATCATGCGTTGGTAGGTAGCACCGGCGTTTTTGAGCCCGAAAGGCATAGTGTTGAAGCAAAAGGGGCCGTATGGGGTGATGAATGCTGTTGCGGATTGATCAGACTCCGTCATCTTGATTTGATGGTATCCGGAGTATGCGTCGAGGAAACACAATGAGTCTTTCCTACGGTAGCATCGATAATCTTATCAATGCGGGGGAGAGGGAAGGGATCCTTAGGGCAAGCCTTATTGAGGTCCTTGAAATTTACACATAGGCGCCAGGATTTATCCTTTTTTGGTACCATCCCCAGGTTTGCTAGCCAATCCGGGTGTTTTATCTCTCTGATGAATCTGGCTTCAAGTAACTTGGCCAGCTCCTCTCCCATAGCTTGTCCTTTGGGTTCTGAAAAGCGTCGTAGTGTCTGCTTGACCGGCTTATAACCCTTCAATATGTTGAGACTGTGCTCGGCCAGCCTGCATGGGATCCCTGGCATGTCTGAAGGGTGCCAGGCGAAGATATCCGAATTCTCGCGTAAGAACGCCCGCAGTGCAGCATCGATTGTGGGGTTCAGCTGTGCCCCAATGGATGATGTTTTTGTGGAGTCCGTTGGGTGGACTTGGAATTTGACTATTTCATCTGCTGGTTTGAAGGAGGTGGACTTGGATCGCTTATCGAGTATCACGTCGTCCCTATCCACTATGGAGCGTAGTGCAGTTAATTCTTCGGTCGCGAGGGCTTCGGATACTGCGTCGAGGGCTAGGGCGGCGATTTTATTTTCGGCGCGGAGTGCTATGTCCGGATCACTAGCAAGAGTGATGATTCCATTGGGCCTAGGCATCTTGAGCTTCATGTACCCATAATGGGGTACAGCTTGGAAGCTCGCGAATGCATCACGCCCTAAAAGGGCGTTGAGGGAGTCTTGGATTAGGGGGTGTCCGGATGGCCGGACTATAACCTTTGGCCGGACTCCCGGACTATGAAGATACAAGATTGAAGACTTCGTCCCGTGTCCGGATGGGACTTTCCTTGGCGTGGAAGGCAAGCTTGGCGATACGATATGAAGATCTCCTCCCATTGTAACCGACTCTGTGTAACCCTAGCCCTCTCTGGTGTCTATATAAACTGGAGAGTTTTAGTCCGTAGGATCAACAACAATCATACCATAGGCTAGCTTCTAGGGTTTAGCCTCTCTGATCTCATGGTAGATCAACTCTTGTACTACCCATATCATCAATATTAATCAAGCAGGAGTAGGGTTTTACCTCCACCGAGAGGGCCCGAACCTGGGTAAAAACATCGTGTCCCTTGTCTCCTGTTACCATCCACCTAGACGCACAGTTCGGGACCCGCTACCCGAGATCCGCCGGCTTTGACACCGACATTGGTGCTTTCATTGAGATTTCCTCTGTGTCGTCACCTTTAGGCCCGATGGCTTCTTTGATCGTCAACCACGACGCGGTCCAGGGTGAGACTTTTCTCCCCGGACAGATCTTCGTATTCGGCGGCTTTGCACTGCGCCAACTCGCTTGGCCATCTGGAGCAGATCGAAAGCTACGCCCCTGGCCATCAGGTCAGGTTTGGAAGCTTAAATTACATGGCCGACATCCGCGGGGACTTGATCTTCGACGGATTCGAGCCATAGCGCTAGGCGGGGATGGACGGTTGGACGCCGCCCCGGGAGCCGCAATCTCTAGGCGATAGAGCCGAATACCAGCCTAGTCCTTTGCAAGGCCCGTGACTCCAAGGTGTCGGACTCCGTTCCGGACTCCGAATCTCCTGCACCCCTTCCGATCGAACCCGATTGCGTTCCGATCATGGAGTTCACCGCCGCGGACGTCTTTCAGCACTCGCCCTTTGGCGATATCCTGAACTCCCTAAAGTCTCTCTCTTTGACAGGAGAGCCCTGGCTGGACTATGGTCAGCAGGGTTGGGATGCGGACGATGAAGAAATTCGAAACCCACCCACCACCCACTTTGTAGCCACTGTCGACGATCTAACCGACATGCTCGACTTCGACTCCGAAGACATCGACGGTATGGACGCCGATGAAGGAGACGACCAAGAACCAGCACCTATAGGGCACGGGAAGGCCACCTCGTCATATGACATATACATGGTGGACACCCCCAAAGCAGGGGATGGCGAAGAAAAAGCGGAGGACGACCCCTCCAAGAAGCAACCCAAGCGCCGACGTTAGCGGCGCCGCTCCAAATCCCGCCAAAGCAAGAATGGCGAATCTGGCACCGGAGATGTCATCAACCCGGACAATGTCGAAGACATCCCCCTCCAGCAGGATTCAGCATAGGAGGACGAAGGAGCCAACCCTCATGAGAGAGCGGCCGACAGAGAGGTCGAGGATGACAATTATATGCCTCCCTCCGAAGACGAGGCAAGCCTCGACGACGACGAATTCGTCGTGCCAGAGGATCCCATCGAACAAGAGCGTTTCAAACGCACGCTTATGGCCACGGCAAGCAGCCTCAAGAAAAAACAGCAACAGCTTAGAGCTGACCAAGACCTGCTAGCCGGCAGATGGACTGAAGTCCTGGCGGCCGAAGAGTATAAACTCAAATGCCCCTCCAAGAGTTACCCAAAGCGCAGGCTGCTACCCCAACAAGAGGAGGAAGCAACTAAACCTACATCACCAGCGTACGATGCGCCTGATTGGCCACCCCGTGGCCGCGACAGAGAGGCCCTTCGGCCCTCAATCCAAGCCGCACCCCGGTGCCGCTTTAAGAATACCAGAGCACGGGGAAACGCAACAGACCTACGAGACATATTGGAGGATAAGGCAAGGCAAACAAGATCGGTCTACAGATCGCGCGGGTGCCCCACATCACGTGACGACAACCGTCACACCAGATATGATAAATATGGCCAGGCCGAATACAATAGACCAAGCTCATCCGAGCTACGTCACGATATAGCCCAGTACAGGGGCGCCGCACACCCACTATGCTTCACAGACGAAGTAATGGATCATCAAATCCCCGAGGGTTTTAAACTCGTAAACATCGAATCATACGATGGCACAACTGATCCCGCGGTATGGATCGAGGATTATCTCCTTCATATCCACATGGCCCGTGGTGATGATCTACACGCCATCAAATACTTCCCGCTCAAGCTTAAAGGACCAGCTCGACATTGGCTTAACAGCCTGCCAGCAGAGTCAATTAGTTGCTGGGAGGACTTGGAATCCACATTCCTTGACAACTTCCAGGGCACTTATGTGTGACCACCAGACACCAATGACCTAAGCCACATAATCTAGCAGCTAGAAGAATCGGCCAGACAATTCTGTACACGGTTCATAACCAAGAAAAATCAAATAGTCGACTGTCCAGACGCCGAGGCCCTTGCAGCCTTCAGGCACAACATCCGAGACGAATGGCTTACCTGGCACCTAGGACAGGAAAAGCCGAAATCTATGGCAGCCCTCACGACACTCATGACCTGCTTTTGCGCGGGCGAAGACAGCTGGCTAGCTCATAGCAATAACATAACCAAGAGCCCTGGCAATTCGGATACCAAGGACAACAATGGCAGGTCACGTCACAACAAGCACAAGCGCCGCATTAACAGCGACAATACTGAGGATACGGCAGTCAATGCCGGATTCAGAGGCTCTAAACCCAATCAGCGGAAGAAGCCATTCAAAAGAAACCCTCTGGGCCCATCCAGCTTAGACCGGATACTCGATCGCTCGTGCCAGATACACGCACCCCCGAACAACCAGCCAACCACACCAACAGGGACTGTTGGGTGTTCAAGTAGGCAGGCAAGTTAAGTGCCGAAACCAGAGACAAGGCGTTGCGTAGCGTTGATGAGGAGGAGCCCCGGCCGACGAACAACAGAGGACGGAAGGGATTCCCCCCGCAAGTGCGGACGGTGAACATGATATATGCAACCCACATTCCCAAAAGGGAGCGTAAGCGTGCTCTCAAGGACGTCTATGCGTTGGAGCCAGTCGCCCCAAAGTTCAACCCATGGTCCTCTTGCCCGATCACTTTTGATCGAAGGGACCACCCCACTAGCATCCGTCATGGTGGATTCGCCGCATTGGTCCTAGACCCAATTATCGACGGATTTCACCTCACCAGAGTCCTCATGGACGGCGGCAGCAGTCTGAACCTGCTTTATCAGGATACAGTGTGAAAAATGGGTATCGATCCCTCAAGGATTAAACCCACAAAGACAACCTTTAAAGGCGTCATACCAGGTGTAGAAGCCAGCTGTACAGGCTTGGTTAAACTCGAAGTGGTCTTTGGATCCCCGGATAATTTCCGAAGCGAAGAGTTAATCTTCGACATAGTCCCATTCCGTAGTGGCTATCATGCCCTGCTCGTACGAACCGCATTTGCAAAATTCAATGTGGTGCCGCACTACGCATATCTCAAGCTCAATATGTCAGGCCCTCGCGGAGTCATCACGGTAAATGGAAACACCGAACGATCTCTCTGAACGGAGGAGCACACGGCGGCCCTGGCGGAGGAAGTACAGAGTAGCCTCTCAAGGCAATTCTCCAATCCAGGTGTTAAACGTTTGGACAACGTCAAGCGAGCCCGAAGTAACCTACAACAAAGCCAGCTGGCACGTTCCGAGCAAGCATAGCAGTGCGGCCCCAACCCCAGCCCTCGCCAGATGGTGATATCGGTACCACGCGTACATAATTACGCTTTATAAATACCATGGGCATAAGGGGAGGGGCACAACTACGGCACGCCCAGAATGCGGCTCAACCGCACTAAGGGGCTCCCTATTCCGCTGTTTCTTTTTTATATACTTTCAGGACCCAACTATTCGGAAGGCCTGTCCGGCAATACACCCGCCGAACACACGATGCAACAGCCAGGAAGAGAACAAGCCGCATCAAATGTCCAGGTGGTCTGTAACACCCCGGATGTAACTTTCCATCTTTGTAACTCCAACTCTTGCCATTTTCGTCCATGTGTTATGATATTCCCTCCGTGGTTGGGTTTTGTCTTTTGTTTTGCATTTTATTCATGTCATGCATCTCATATCATGTCATCATGTGCATCTCATTTGCATACGTGTTCGTCTCATGCATCCGAGCATTTTCCCTGTTGTCTGTTTCGCAATCCGACACTCCCAGATGCACCGGCGCACCCCTCTTGTCTCTTTTCGTGTGCGGGTGTTAAACGTTCTCGGAATGGACCGAGCCTTTCCAAGTGGCCCTGGTATACCACCGGTAGACCGCCTGTCAAGTTTAGTGCCATTTGGAGGTTGTTTGATACTCCAACGGTTAACCGCATAACAGCAAAGACCTATCTTGAGTTGCAGCCCAACACCCCTCCAAACCAGCCCAATAACCCATCTAAGTCACTTCCATGCTCTCCGTCGTTGGATCATGATCGTGTGGGCGAAAACTACACCTCATTTGGAGCCTCCTAGCTCCTTCTACCTATAAAAACACCTCCCCCTCCGAAATTCCGGATCAAATCCACGCTAACCCTAGCCCCGCTCCCCTCACGCCGCCGGACACGTCCGGACCATGCCGGACGCGTCCTCCAGCCGCCGCCCGAGCCAATCGTGAGCCGCCACATGGCCCCGGCCGCCGCGCGCCGCCCACCGGCCCACCAGGCCCGCGCCCGGCCCTCGCGGCCCGCGT
>NC_041387.1:496154311-496156479 GCF_002162155.2 Triticum dicoccoides
GATCCGGCCGGCCTCGCCCCCGCAGCCTCCCCGACCTCTTCTCCGGTGAGCCTCCGGCCACCTCGACTTCCGTGCGAGCCGGATCCAGATCTGAGAACCAGGGTTGACTTCTTTCTCCCCCGAGATCCACTGTCTGTTTCTGTCAGTAATTTTGTTGCATGTTCGTCGCACCACAACTTTGCACCCGTGGCTCCGTTTTGGGCGTGTAGAATACCGAATTGTTCACCTCGACTAGTACATCATTTCATCTCATTGCATCATTTTCATTTGAGCTCATCTTCATGCCCGAAATGTTGTTGGAAGAGTGCTTCATAATTTTAGTTTCAGATTCTTATCAGAACATGCACTTTTGTCATTTTTGCCATGATTGATGTGTGCACCTTATGTATTTGAGCCCTACATGTGTTTTGAACTATGCCATGCCATCTTTACAGAGGTGCTTACTATGTATTTTTGTGATTAATGTGGTGACTAGCACAAGCATGCAAACTAGGCTTCGTGATATTGCTGATTTTAGTCCCTGTTCTGCTGTTATTTTTCATGCCATGTAAACTTGATGCTATAGAGATCCATGCATATTTTGAGATACTTCAGTAAGGATGTTTTGAACATATGGTTATGCTCTATCCATCCATGCCCCTGGTTGCAATTATGGAGTAGTCTAGCATGTCATTTTCGTGCTCTACTTTTGCTACAAAATGTTTCCTGGCAGATTGTTTACATGTTATTCAATTTTGCCAAGGTTGTTGTAGTTGATCCGTGTATGCTATGATGTTGTTCTTGCCATGTATAGATTCTATGCCATGTCTTCTTGATGGATGTATGCTTAGTTTATCATGAAATGCTCTGTAGTGAGTGCATCGAGCTCGCGAAGATGCCTTCGTAATTCTGTCATTGCCATGCTCTGTTTGCTGAATCTGTTAACGAAACTTGCTATGTTTCAATGGGTGCCATCATATCTTCTGGTCCTTTTGGCTCATGGTCCCTAAGGTGCTTTTGATCTATTCTTTGAGTATAATCATGCCATGTCTTGTTTTGCTATTATAAGTTCCTGTAGCATGTTGTTAACTTGCTCTGAAAACATTGCTTCCTGTTGATGTTTATGCCATGTCCTAGCTAATAACTTTTGTACTTTCGCCATGCTTGTTTGAACCTATTGTGGTGTGATTTAGCCGTAGCTCAGTGTTTCTCTTTTGTTAAGCATCTCCTGTAGATCACTGCCATATGCTTTGTTATTATGTTGGGGTGCTGTAGCATAGTTTCTTGTTGCATGCTAAGTAGCATCGTGCTGTTAATCGCAGCTTTGGGCCATTCTTGTTTTGCTTGCCATTTGCAAACCATGCATCCGTTTTCGGTGATCTTTATATCGATTTCAACCGAAATCATCTCATCTTTTCAGAGGCATACTTGGATTGCCAAGTTGATGCCTTGTTCATCCTTTTTCCTCCCGGAGCACGCATACGCATTGCATATCACATCTCGCATATCATGACATGTATTGCATCATGTTGCTTGTGCATTGCACCGTGATTTATTGTGGTTCCTTTGCTTGTGTTATTGCTTTGGGTAGAGCCGGGAGACGAGTACGTGCACGTGGAACCTGTTGAGTACGCTAACGAGGATCAAGCCTTCGACAACCCTGAGAACTTTGCAGGCAAGATGACCATACCTTCGATATCACTTCTATCTTTGCTTTGCTAGTTGCTTGCTCTATCGCTATGTTAGCTCTACCTGCCTTCGTTTATCATGCCTCCCTATTGCCATGTCAAACCTCTAACCATCCTTTCCTAGCAAACCGTTGTTTGGCTATGTCACCGCTTTTGCTCAGCCCCTCTTATAGCGTTGCTAGTTGCAGGTGACGATGAAGTTTGTTCCTGGTCGGAACATGGATATTTTGGGATATCACAATATCTCCTGTTTAATTAATGCACCTTATATACTTGGTAAAGGGTGGAAGGCTCGGCCTTATGCCTGGTGTCTTGTTCCACTCTTGCCGCCCTAGTTTCCGTCATACCGGTGTTATGTTCCTTGATTTTGCGTTCCTTACACGGTTGGGTGATTTATGGGACCCCCTTGATAGTTCACTTTGAATAAAACTCCTCCAGCAAGGCCCAACCTTGGTTTTACCATTTGCCACCTAAGCCTTTTTCCCTTGGTTTTTCGCGAGC
>NC_041387.1:496156705-496174249 GCF_002162155.2 Triticum dicoccoides
CCCCCCCCGGGCCAGTGCTCCTCCGAGTGTTGGTCCAAACTAGAGCCCTTTGCAGCGCCCCCTCAAGGAAACTTTAGGTCTGGTTTTAGTTGTACAGATTGCTGCCCTGAGAACGAGATATGTGCAGCCCCTATCGGGATTTGTCGGCACAGTCGGGTGGTCTTGCTGGTCTTGTTTTACCATTGTCGAAATGTCTTGCGAACCGGGATTCCGAGACTGATCGGGTCTTCCCGGGAGAAGGTATATCCTTCGTTGACCGTGAGAGCTTGTGATGGGCTAAGTTGGGACACCCCTGCAGGGTATTTTATCTTTCGAAAGCCGTGCCCGCGGTTATGAGGCAGATGGGAATTTGTGAATGTCTGGTTGTAGATAACTTGACACTTGACTTCATTAAAATGCATCAACCGTGTGTGTAGCCGTGATGGTCTCTTCTCGGCGGAGTCCGGGAAGTGAACACGGTTTGAGTTATGCTTGACGTAAGTAGTTTCAGGATCACTTCTTGATCACTTCTAGCTTCTTGACCGATGTGTTGCTTCTCTTCTCGCTCTCACTTGCGTATGTTAGCCACCATATATGCTTAGTGCTTGCTGCAGCTCCACCATATTACCCCCTTGTCGATGTACTAGAGTAGGGGTACCCTAGTATCCCGAACTTGTGCACGGGCAGTTGCAGCCCCCCCACGGCAAGGCTTGCCGGGTGACCGCCAAGGTCCTCCGTGGTTCCTTTGGAGCCATTCAAGAACAAAGTATTCAAGCCAAGGAGACAAGTCCCCGGCAAGAGGAGCTTGCCGGGAAGGCCAACCAAGGCATCTCAAGGAACTTGCCGCAACACGCCACGCGTCCCGACGAGGCCCGGTGAGCGACAAGCTTCTGGACGCGACAAGACAACGACCGCGGCAAGGCGCTTGCCGCGGCAAGCTACCACTCTGTACTCGCGCTCCAACACATCCACCAACATATCGCTCCGGGGCCTTTCCAGGTGCGCGTGGCAAGAGGCTGTACAACCAACGGTGCGCGGTGGCAAGCAACGCTGACGGTCCCTTTTTGCACAATTTGGGCGACGTAGACGGGCATTTAATGCCTTTGTCCCCTGCCGTCAGGGTTAGGTATGATACACTGTACAGGTAGTTGTACCAACCGCAATTCCTTTTCCATTTTTACCCTTGTCTACGTTGCCACCTGTCGGAGACCCCTTTAGCATATAAAAGGAGGCCCATGCGCAACGTAGAAATGGGTTCGAAGGTAGAAAAACACTCACGCTCGGTCTCGTTAGCAGCTGGTGTGTACTGTAGCACTCAGCGCTCCCGAGCAAGAACACAATACACTCAGACATGCAGCAGTAGGAGTGGTATCTCTCCGGAGAGCTCCGAAGCTGGGTAAACTGCTCGTGTGCTTCGCCTCGATCCGCTCTTCGTGCGATCTCCGCCCCCCTCCGAACCAAAAGGGGCTCGGTCCAGCGGTCCCATAGGTGTTCGTGGATCAGTTTCCCCGACATCTTTGGCGCGGCAGGTAGGGGGCGTCGAGGTTGTGTGAACCTGATCCGGCGTTCACACGAGCCAGATCTTCATCTTCTCCATCGACATGCCACCGAAGAAGAAGGCTTCGGCGGCAACTGTTCCGTCCACGTCGATCCCACCACCACCGGAGCAAACGAGTGGTGGGGTAGACGCCGGCGGAAGAACGGGCATCGACGAGGGAGCTCATGGTGCTGCTAGGTCCAAGGACAAGGCTGCGCAGACCTCGGCGTCCGTACATGCACCGCGCCCATCTCAGGAGGCGCAGGACCGACAGCGTCATGGTATTCGCAGTGCCATACGTTTGTTGGACCAAGATCGAGCTGGTGGATCTCGGGGTGCTCAAGACCAGCATGCACGCCAACATGCTGGCACGAGCGAGACACGGTCGCTTGGACGGGATACTGCTCCTTCTAACATAGTTAGAAGTCCGAGCATATCCTGCTCCTCGCGCCGTTCACCACTGCCGCCCACCACTCCAGCAGAAGCTTTGGCGCGAGCTCAACTGCTCCTGGATTACCCTCCAATGGCAAACAAGATCGATGAATGGAGGGCCACCATTCAGAGTCTCATCGGCTTCGCCAACGGCGACACTCCGTGGCAGCCTAGTACATCGCTGCCGCGGCAGGACTGCCAGGCACGAGCCGATGGCAACGAAACCGGTGAGGGTGCGACCACCATGCACTCTCCACCCCGAAGGCCAAGATCGCCGACTCGCCGGATCCACCTCGATAGCGACTCCACCGCATCATCAGATCCACGAGCTCGTCGCGATCAGTGCCAAGTTCTTCACGAACGACATAAAGAAGACGCTCGTACTCGCATCGAGCGCCAAAGAGATGCGCGACGTCAATCGGACCAGCGCGCTGGGCCCTCTGTCGACATGCATGCACCAAGGGAACCAGGCGACTTGCCGTACGCGGTAGGTTGCCCTGCGTTCACTCATGAGCTGCGGCAAGTCCAGTGGCCCAGCACGAAGAATTTCAAGCCAGACGTACCAGAGAAGTACGACGGCAGGTCGCATCCGTTGGAGTTCCTCAGCATCTACACCATCACGGTGCAAGCTGCTGGGGGCGGGACGACAAGATCCTGGCCAACTACTTCCCGCTGGTGCTCAAGCCCAATGTCAGATCCTGGCTCATGCACTTGCCGGACAACTCCATATCCTCTTGGGCAGACCTATGCCATCAGTATGTCGGCGCCTTTACAGGCGGCCACAAGCCTCATGGCCAAGAGAGCGACCTTCATCTGCTCGCCCAGAAGGAAGGAGAGCCCCTGCGCAAGTACATTCAGAGATTCAGCCGCGTATAGCACAACATCCCAGATGTCCACCCTGCCACGGTAATCAGCGCGTTCCATCAGAACGTGCGAAACCGTAGGATGCGGGAGGAGATGGCGATGTGCAAGATCAGAGACGTCAGTGAGCTATATGCCCTGGCCGACAAGTGTGCACATGCTGAGGAAGGGAGGAAACTCCCCGGAGAGAATACAGAAGCAGGAGGATCTGATAGTGAGGAGGCTGCCCCGGCAAAGAAGAACTGGCGGCGGAACAACATGAAGAAGAAAGGCAAAGATGTGCTAGTCGTTGAGCAGTCCGGCAACGGAGGTGGCGCCAAGAAAGCCAAAGCTGGTAGCTCCGGCAAGGAGATTGCCGCAGGCACCAACTACCAGGCTGTGGCGGTCGCCGACAAGCAGGATGGCACCAACAAGCAGTACTGCAAGATCCACCGCACCAAGGGCCATGACCTCCAGAGGTGCAAGAAGGTCGAGCAGCTTGTCGAGCAGCAAAATGCTGAATACGAGCGACGCGACAAGGAGAAGATCCAGGAAGGTGCTGGAGGAGCCGGCAAGAAACGCCCTGGCCGAGGAGGACGCCGCGGCAAGGCCAAGTAGCGGCAAGGAGACAGACCTCCCCGCGGCCGCGAAAAGGATGAAGATGACGACGACGATGAAGATATGGATGATGACGAGACCGATGAGCAGGAGTTCCAGAAAGCCACAGAGGTCCTGTGCGTTGATGGCGGTGCTTCTCTGCATACTTCACACCGCCAGCTCAAGCAGTGGGTGCGGGAAGTCAATGCGGCAGAACCACCCGTCGAGTCACGCAAGCCTCTAAAATGGTCCAACACGCCTATCATCTTTGATATTGAGGACCACCCTGATCGCATAACTGCGGTCGGGTGCTTGCCGATGTTGGTTTCACCAACTATCCGCAACCTCAAGGTCACTAAGATGCTAGTTGACGGCGGGGCCGGCTTGAACCTGATCTCCTCCGCAGTACTCCAGAAACTCCAGATCCCTGATAGCGAGCTCGAAGAGACCGGCACATTCCAAGGAATCAATCCAGGAAGGAGCAAGCCGAAGGGAAAGATTACGTTGCCGGTGACATTTGGCAGCGAGTTGAACTTCAGGACTGAGAGGGTCACTTTTGACGTTGCTGACTTTCCATTGCCTTACAATGGGATACTCGGCCGTCCAGCACTCACCAAACTCATGGCAGCCTCTCACTATGCATACAACATGCTGAAGATGCCAGGCCCGATAAGTGTCATCTCTGTCCCTGGCGACAAGAAGGATGCTCTTATCTGCGCCGACAAGATCTACCGGGAAGCAGCAGCCGCAACAGATCGCAAGTCACTTGCCGTTGAAGCTCCCGGGGCGAAGAAGAAGACCAAGTCCGGCAAGAGTTCTGATGCCCACTCCGGCAAGCGCACCTCTTTGGAGTGCTGCGCTACCGTCGAGGACGCACCATCGAGCTCCACCGGCAAGTGTAAGAAGACAATGGCAGCTCCACCAGAGACCAAGAGGGTGTCCGCCAAGGAGGATGGCACTGGTGGTACCTTCACCATCAGTGCCACTCTCGACCCTAAATAGGAAAGCACGCTCGTTGCTTTCCTGCGGGCGAACGTCGACGTATTTGCGTGGCAACCGTCTGACATCCCCGGTGTTCCCAGGAAAGTAATCGAGCACCATCTTGTCGTCTGTCCTCATGCGCGGCCCGTCAAGCAGAAAGTCAGGAAACAGGCAGTGGAGCGCCAAGAATTCGTCGCAGAAGAAATCAAGAAATTGGAAGCAGCAGGCCTTGTCAGAGGAGTGCTCCATCCTACGTGGTTGGCCAACCCTGTAGTCGTGCGCAAGGCAAATGGGAAATGGAGACTTTGTATCGACTTTACCGATGTCAATAAAGCTTGCCCCAAAGACCCATTTCCCTTGCCGCGCATCGACCAGATTGTTGACTCCACGGCCGGATGTGACTTGCTTTCATTTCTTGATGCATACTCAGGATACCATCAGATCTTCATGGCAGAAGAGGATGAGGAGAAGACCGCATTCATCACCCCATGTGGCACATACTGTTTCATACGGATGCCTTTCGGTTTAAAGAATGCTGGTTCAACATTTGCAAGGGTAGTCCATGACGCTTTTGAGCCGCAAATACACAGAAATGTGGAAGCCTACATGGATGACATAGTGGTCAAGAGCAAGGACAAGGCGACTCTGATTCAAGATTTAGACGAAACCTTTGCAAATTTGCGCAAGATCAACCTCAAGCTTAACCCCGAGAAGTGTGTGTTTGGCGTCCCCTCCGGCAAGCTTCTTGGGTTCTTCGTGTCTCAGCGGGGAATTGAAGCCAATCCCGACAAGATCAAGGCCATTGAGCAGATTGAAGCACCAAAGCGCGTCAAGGATGTACGAAGACTTGCCGGTTGCGTAGCTGCTCTTAGCAGGTTTATCTCTAGATCTGCTGAGCGCGCCCTGCCGTTTTTCAAAATATTGAAAAAGGCAAGTCCAATGAAATGGACTCCGGAGGCGGAGGCTGCGCTACAGGACTTGAAGAGATACCTGTCATCCACTCCAACACTTGTCGCACCTAAGCCACAAGAGAAGTTGCTGCTATATATAGCGGCAACCAATCAAGTGGTTAGTGCTGCGTTAGTAGCGGAGAGGGAGGCGGATGATGAGCCAGCAACCACGGCAGATGCATCCAGCGACAAGCAGGGGACTTCACCGGCAAGCTCTGGTCCCGACAAAGATGGATCTGCGCAGGCGCGTGAGAAGATGCAGAAAAGAATGGTGCAGCGCCCAGTTTACTTTGTCAGTTCCCTTCTGCAGGGGGCTAGGTCAAGGTACTCTGGTGTGCAGAAATTGCTTTTCGGCCTTCTCATGGCCTCGAGAAAGCTGCGCCATTACTTCCAAGAACATGAGATCATAGTCGTCACTCGTTTTCCGCTGAAGAGGATACTGCAAAATCCAGAAGCAACGGGCAGGATTGTCGAGTGGGCACTGGAACTGTCAAGCTTTGGCCTCAAGTTTGAGAGCACTTCAACTATCCAAAGCAGAGCATTGGCGGAGTTCATAGCAGAATGGACGCCAACACAAGATGAAGAAATTCCAGAAACAAGCATCCCCGTCAAGGAGGCAAGCAAAGAGTGGCTGATGTACTTTGATGGTGCCTTCTCGCTGCAAGGTGCCGGTGCAGGCGTGCTACTTGTTGCACCCACCGGAGAGCACCTCAAGTACGTAGTCCAGATGCACTTTCCCAAGGAGCAAGCAACGAACAATACCGCAGAGTATGAAGGTTTGCTTGCCGGTCTCAGGATCACAGCAGACCTTGGGATCAAGAAGCTCATTGTCAGGGGTGACTCACAGCTTGTCGTCCGCCAAGTGAACAAGAATTATCAAAGTCTGTTGATGGAAGCTTACGTTGATGAAGTGAGAAAGCTAGAAGAGCACTTTGACGGCCTACAGATGGAACATGTTCCAAGAGCTCAGAACGACATTGCTGATGGCCTGTCTAAGTGCGCCGCACTTAAGTTACCTGTGGAACCAGGGATCTTTGTGCTCAAACTGACTCAACCGTCTGTAACACCATCAACTGGATAGAGCAAGAAGAGGAAGTTGATTTCTGGTGACTATTTTCCGGCAGAGCTCCCCGAAGCCACCACCAAGAAGGTCCTCAAGATCAACACCAAGGGTGCTGAGGAGCAGTCTGCTCCGGCAAACCCTAGGGTTTGTTTCGTTGAAGCAGACGCTCCCGACAAGTTTTGCTCCGGCAAGCTTGTCGGGGAACGTCAAGCTCCGGCTGAGCCGCAGGTTCTCGCCGTAGAAGCGGATGTTCCCACAGCAGCAGATGTACCTTTAGTCCTTGTTGTCGAGCCGCAAGCTCCAGCATGGGCACAGCAGATTGTCCGTTTCCTTCAGACAAGAGAATTCCCGAAGAGCAAGAAGAAGCGGAAAGAGTAGCCCGGCAGTCAAGTATGTACCAGTTTGTCGACAGCACACTGTATAGAAGAAGACTCAACGGCGTGAAATTGATGTGTATTCACCGGGAAGACGGACAAAAACTTTTGGCAGAGATACATGGAGGCATATGTGGTCACCACATTGGCGCAAGAGCACTTGCCGGCAAAGCGTTCCGGCAAGGTTTCTTTTGGCCGACAGCCCTCCAGGATGCAACTGCACAAGTAACCAAGTGTGAAGCGTGCCAGTTCCATTCCAAGCAGATACACCAGCCAACTCAAGCTCTCCAGACGATCCCTTTACCCTGGCCATTTTCGGTCTGGGGGCTCGACATCCTCGGCCCCTTTCCCCGAGCTGTCGGGGGCTTTGAGTACTTGTACGTTGCAATCGACAAGTTCACAAAGTGGCCAGAAGTGGAAGCAGTGAGGAAGGTGAAAGCACAGTCAGTAGTCAAGTTCTTCAGGTCGATTGTTTGCCGCTTCGGGATCCCTAACAGGATCATCACCGACAACGGCACGCAATTCATGAGCCGCACCTTCATGCAGCACGTCCAAGATCTTGGCGCCAAGGTCTGCTTCGCTTCTGTTGCTCATCCGAGAAGTAACGCTCAAGCAGAGAGGGCGAATCCTGAAGTGCTGCGCGGGCTCAAGACCAGGACTTTCGACAGGCTGCGCAAGTGCGGAAAGAACTGGATTGAGGAGCTGCCGGTGGTTCTTTGGTCGATCAGGACGACGCCAAATCGAGCCACTGGCCAGACACCTTTCGCTCTAGTCTATGGAGTAGAGGCAGTTCTCCCCACGAAACTCGTATACGGGTCACCTCGAGTGCTCGCTTATGATGAGCTTGAGCAAGAGCAGTTGCGACAAGATGACGCGCTGCTCCTTGAGGAGGACCGTCTTCAGGCCGCTGTACGAGATGCTCGATACCAGCAAGCTTTGCGCCGCTACCATAGCCGCAAAGTTAATGCCAGAAGTCTCGAGGAAGGCGACCTTGTTCTTCGGCGCGTTTAGTCCGCCAAGAACTCCAACAAGTTGACGCCGAAGTGGGAAGGCCCTTACCGGGGGAAACGAGTCACTAGGCCTGGCGCTGCCCGCCTTGAGACCGAAGATGGCATTCCGGTGAGCAACTCCTGGAACATTGAGCATCTTCGTAAGTTTTACCCGTAGGGCGCGGTTGCCGGAACCTGTTCCGGCAAGCACCTTTTGTACAAGTCTTGCCGATGTTGCATGTAATCCTTTGTACGAAGCCGGGCGCAGACCCCGTGCATAAGTAAAGCTCATGTGCTCCGCACATCTTGTCAATTACATGCTTTCTACTTTTTTTTGCATGCGTTATCTGACACTTTGTGCAGCGCCTACCCCCGGTAAGCAATAACGAGCCATAAGGCTCCATATCTTTATTTTCTCTTCTTTCTCTTTCTCAAGGAAAGGAAGGTTCCCTCGCCCACAAGTTTGCCGGGGGGAAAGGAGAAGATAATGGTGTGGGCCAAGCGTCGTTCGAGGAAGTTTCGCCTTACCGGGAAGCAAACGACAGAAAAGCTAAGTTGCTAAAGTTTGAGCAATCGGTTTTAAAATTTTTTAAGTTATCTTCCTCGAACGACCGTGCTTTGTATGGAAAACCTGTGCGCGGAGGAACCAACTCGTAGCTAGTTGCGCCCTTACTTTGTTTCGAGTCCGCTCAACAACTTAAGTGAGCTGCGACTAGTTGCGACAAGGTTTCTTGTCGGTAGCGGCACCGCCAGTAGGCTGCTGACGTCCTGCACTTAGCGCTCGCGGCTAAGGTGCCTGCGCCGACAAGTTCCCTAAAAGCGTAGGGCAAAAACATACAAAGGAAGGAATCAAGTAAAGGAAATAACATAGCAATCTCTACCCAAAATAGAGTCATATTACAAGATAGCTTGTCGCAGCTCTAACAGATTGTTCTCATGACATGACCAGCAGCGACAAAGAAAAAGAGAAAACGGGCGGCCTAATCTACGCGATCGCCCTCAACCCTCTTGATCCCGCTCACCTTGTCCATAATGGGTGCGACAAGGGCCTTGAGCGCTTCCAGATCGGCATCCGGCGCAAGGGACCTGAGGACGTTGGTGAGGTTGAGGCCTTGGTTGCGGAAGGCCACTTTCACCAGCACCTTTTGAAGAGCTCCCGCGCAGATCTTGTGCGACTCGTCTGCCAGCTGCTTTGGGATCTTCTCCCGGCGTCGCTGGAGGGACGTCGCCACACCTTTGAAGAACAAGCTGAGCTTGGCGCTGGGTTGGAGGTGCTCATCGGAGGAGTACCCGAGATCCTCCATCCCCAGCTGCGCCAGCTCCCTGTCGATGGCTGCGGCAACATCCACGAGACCCTCCGTCCAGTGCTCCACATTCTCCCTAAAAGTGTTCTGGGTGGCGGCAGCACTCGCCAGCAGCGCCTCGTCGTCCTTGATCTTCTCCGTCAAGGCCACCTCCCGCTCCCTGGCGCTGTCCAGCGTCTGAGTCAAAGTAACCAGCTTCAACTCAAGATCTGCGTTGGAGTCCTTGGCGGCGCTAAGCTCTTTGCTCCTCTCAGCGAGACAACCCTGCAGCTCGCCATGAGCGGCGGCGTCCTTCTCGCGCTCACGCTTGAGCGCAGCAAGCTCCTCGCCGCTCGCCTTGAGATCGGCCTCCAGCTGCGCCATCTTCGTCTCCAGCTCCTTCTTGGCGGCCTCGGCAGCTGCGGCAGCATCCTCTGCTTCCTTGAGAGCCCCGACAAATGCTTGCTCGCGCGCGGCAAGCTCCTCCTCGTGGCTGTCAAGGTTGACCTTGCGCTGCGCCAACTCGCCTTCCTGCGCAGATAGCTTTTCGGCAACAAGCCGCTGTTGCTCTTCAACTTCAGCCTTCTCGAGGAGGAAGGCTTTCCGCTCCTCGGCGACTTGCTCCCGCTCCTCTGCCAGGGATCGGAGAGCTTCCTGCCTGAGACCCCGAAGCTCCTCCGTGCGCTTCTCGATGTCCACTCCCGCCTTCGCGACAAGCACTTCTCGGGATTCCAGCTTGGCCTGTCGGGCGCGGTAAAGCGACAACAGCTTCTGCAGCAGCCGCTCCTCCTCAGGTTCGTCGCTGCTGCTGCTTGGCGCGTCGACCAGCGTCAGCCCAGCGGAGGCGAGCACCTCTCCATCCAAGATCTCTCCTTCGACCGGCGCCCTGGAGCTTGACGCCCAGGTGAGCTTGATGAAGAGGCCGTCGCCGGCCTTCAAATAGTCGTCGGGCTGGGGCTCTTCAGAGCCTGGCGCTGCAGCAGCGGCGGAGGGATCGGCGGTCGGCGTAGCGCCTGACGCTCCTGCGGCCTCTGGGCCGTCAGTGCGATCGCCGGATCCCTCGCCAGCTTTGGCGGCCTCTTCGCCGGCGGGACCATCAGCGCCGGCTTCTCCTTCGGTGGCAACGGCGTCGTCGGTATTGCTGCGCACGTTCTCCTCGCCGGCGACCTCGGTTTCCATCGGCTCCGTGGCAGATGGATCTGACGAACGGAAAAAGGAGAAGAGTCAAATATCCAGAAAGAAAATCAGAAGAAGAAGAACCCAAGGGAAGTTTTCAAGCAAGAGGATTACCTATACTAGGATCTGCAGTCATGGTCTCATCCACCGGAGGGTCGCCAGTGTTGTCCCTTGCCCGTGAACTATCCCTTGCCGGAGAATTCTCCCTTGCCGGAGAACGCTCGCTTGCCGGGGAATCCTCCCTTGGCGGTGTAGTCGAAGCAGATGGCATTTCGGGAGCGGCTTCCGGGCACTCCTGGTGAGGCTGCTCTGCTCCAACACAAACCAACAATCAGATATTAGCAAAGAAAGAGCACCCATGCGCGCCTGACAGCAGGAAGTAAACTATATACTTACGCTGGGGGTTGCGCTGGGGGCTGCTTTGGGGAAAAGTTGTCAGGTCCGACAAGGTGGTCTCGGACACGCCCCCTGCTGTCGCGGTGGGTTCGTCCTCGATGACAATCACCGGGACCTTGGCTCTCTTGGCCGCTCTCTGGGCCAGAGTCCTGAAAAGGAATGGGTTCGGAATAAAGCAAATCAGATACAAGACAAAACAGCAAGAATTGAAGAACTACAAGTACAGCAAAGAATTTTACTCTTCTTCTTCCTCGTCGGAGCTGAGCGCGGAGAGATCGAAGTCCGGCTCGCCTCCGGTGCGACGAGGCGGAGGAGTAGGTTCCCTTATCCGCTTGGCAGGAGCAGTAGCGGTGGACCAGGAAGACCCCGCTCCAGTTGCCGCAGCGGCGTGAGGCGCTCCCGCAACAACAGTGCTTGCCGCGGTAGAGCATGTCGCACGGCACGGCGGCTGTTGACTCGTCTGCCGCCCCGCTACGTCCCCGGCCTTGCGAAGACGCCTTCTTGGTGGAGCTGGGGGCTCCACTTGCGGTGAGCTGGCTAAAGGTGGGGAGGAGGAGGAGCCGATCTTCAACGAGTCGCTCGCGCCCTCGGCGGGCTCGCTCGACTCAGCTTCAGGCCCGACATTCCTCGCCGGCAAGCTCCTCTCGCTCGACAAGGCTTGACGCCTCTGCTGCCTCTGCCTCCTCCATGGTGAATCCGAACTCGCCCGCGGCAGCAGCTGCTGCCGCCTCTTCCAGCCTGGTGGCGATGCGATGCATCTCATCATCAGTGGTGTCGCGTGTGAGGCTCTTCTGTTCATCAGGGCGGACCAGCACTTCTACCAGGCCGTCAAAGAACTTCTGCACGACGTCGTCTGCAGGCTCTTGCCAAGTTGGGACAATTCCATGCGAATCACACAGCGGCATCATTGCACGGATGCGGTCGAGCGAGGAGTTGTTGCACAACGGAACGACACCCCTCAGCAACATGAACGCTTCGTGATGTTGAGGATCGCGCTTGAACAGTTCTAGGAGCATCGCGGGCAGTTCCAGGACGGTGAAGTTGAAGTTGAGGCCCGAGCGCAGCCTCATGATATCCGCCGCATTCTGGAACTCCCAGGCAGGTCTCCTCCTCTCCTGCAGGGGCGCGATGCGGCGGCGAAGGAAATCTGCGCCAACGGTGCCTACGGTGAGCCCGGCAAGCCTGAGGCGTAGGATCCGTGTGACAGCAATCTTTAGCCTATCGTCTTCTGGGGCCACATTGCTCCAATAGTTGCCGCGCGCTATTGAGGCTTGGTGCTGGGCGGTAAATGGCTGCGGGTTCTCCTCGACAATCCAGCACCATTCTGCTCTCCATTCCTCCCACTTGCTGCGGAGCTCTCCCTCCAGATAAGCTTCCTTCTTGCCAGCTCTCGAGATCCAGGTGATTCCGCCGGATAAAGGCTCCCCTCTCTCAACTCGGGGCATAAAGAAGTGGCGGAAAATAGCTATGTTTGGATAGACTCCGACAAAGTTTTCACAGAGATGTGCAAAAACTGCCATGGTCAGAACAACATTGGGGGTGAAGTCAAGGAGGCGGAACCCGTAGGTGTTCATGATATCGCAGAAAAATTCAGAGAAAGGCGGGCAGAGCCCGCAGTAGAAGAACAGCGCGAAGAAAGGGTATCCATTCGGAACCAGTTCTGAAGCGGCAGCTGGGAGTACCTTCGTACGTGGATGCGCTCGCGTCTCCGTCGACCAGAAGAGGTAGTAGTACTCCCTCAGCTCCTTCGCGGCGAGCTGGGGGGGGGGGGAGATTGCCCGCTCCTTTCGCAGCGTCGCGAGCCGCTGCGCCTCGGCCGACTTCACGACCTTCCCCTTGTCGGCTTTCGGAGCCATGGCGGAGGTGGTGGGGGAGATCGACGGCGTTGGTGATGCCGGTGGCGATGGGGGGCGGAGCGCTGCTCTCTTTCAGTTTTGGGAAGAAGGGGGGAGCGGCGGAGATTTTTGAGATTGGAAATAGCAACCGGCGAGATGGGTGAACTGCCCCTGTTTCCCCTGCTTATAAAGAGGGAGGGGATGGGCGTTCCGTCTTTTGAAATAAAGAAACCACCCACGATCTCTCCCACGACGCCGCATTCGACACGTGCCGTTCGAATAGGGCGCGGTGGATACAGAGTGAGATACGGCATAACCCAGGCCGTGCGTGCCCGTGCCCTATTTTGGGCCTGGCCCAACAGCGCTCGGCACCGTGTGTGGCCCAGGCCCGGGGGCTCCTGTCGGTGTACTAGAGTAGGGGTACCCTAGTATCCCGAACTTGTGCACGGGCAGTTGCAGCCCCCCCCGCGGCAAGGCTTGCCGGGTGACCGCCAAGGTCCTCCGTGGTTCCTTTGGAGCCATTCAAGAACAAAGTATTCAAGCCAAGGAGACAAGTTCCCGGCAAGAGGAGCTTGCCGGGAAGGCCAACCCAGGCATCTCAAGGAACTTGCCGCGACACGCCACGTGTCCCGGCGAGGCCCGGTGAGCGACAAGCTTCCGGACGCGACAAGACAACAACCGTGGCAAGGCGCTTGCTGTGGCAAGCTACCACTCTGTACCCGCGCTCCAGCACATCCACCAACGTATCGCCCTGGGGCCTTTCCAGGCACGCGTGGCAAGAGGCTGTGCAGCCAGCAGTGCGCGGTGGCAAGCGACGCTGACAAGATTGCCATCGTGGCGAGCGGTGGCGTCCCTGACGGTCCCTTTTTGCACTATTTGGGCGATGTAGACGGGCATTTAATGCCTTTGTCCCCTGCCGTCAGGGTTAGGTATGATACACTGTACAGGTAGTTGTACCAACCGCAATTCCTTTTCCATTTTTACCCTTGTCTACGTTGCCACCTGTCAAAGACCCCTTTAGCATATAAAAGGAGGCCCATGCGCAACGTAGAAATGGGTTCGAAGGCAGAAAAACACTCACGCTCGGTCTCGTTAGCAGCTGGTGTGTACTGTAGCACTCAGCGCTCCCGAGCAAGAACTCAATACACTTAGACATGCAGCAGTAGGAGTGTTATCTCTCCGAAGAGCTCCGAAGCTGGGTAAACTGCTCGTGTGCTTCGCCTCGATCCGCTCTTCGTGCGGTCTCCACCCCCCGCTGAACCGAAAGGGGCTCAGACCGCCGGTCCCATAGGTGTTCGTGGATCAGTTTCCCCGACACCCCTTTTCCTACCTATGAGCTTAAATAGTCTTGATCTCGCGGGTGTGAGATTGCTGAGTCCCCGTGGCTCACAGATTCTACCAAAACAGATGCAGGTGACGAGGATACCAGCGCAGATGGCGCAACCGAGCTAAAGTGGGAGTTTGACGAGGACCTTGGCCGTTACTATGTATTGTTTCCAGATGATCAATAGTGGAGCCCAATCGGGACGATCGGGGATCTAGCATTTGGGGTTGTCTTCTTTTCATTTGGATTTGACCGTAGCCGGTCTATGAGTGTACTTTGAATGATGTATGATCGTAATTATGTATTGTGTGAAGTGGCGATTGTAATCCAACTCTCTTTATCCCATTTTTGTTCATTGCATGGGATTGTGTGAAGATGACCCTTCTTGCGACAAAACCACCATGCGGTTATGCCTCTAAGTCGTGCTTCGACACGTGGGAGATATAGCCGCATCGTGGGTGTTACAAGTTGGTAATCAGAGCCATCCCCGACTTAGGAGCCCCCTTGCTTGATTGTTTGCTGGCGTTGTTGAGTCTAGAAAAAAAATGTTTTGAGTCTTAGGATTATATATATCGGAGAGTAGGATTCTTTTTACTCCTCAGTCCCTTCGTCGCTCTGGTGAGGTCTCCTGACATAGATGTTTTGACTTTCCTCTCCTCCAATTTCACTAAAAAAAATTAGGATCTCGCGGGTATCTTGGAATCGTTCCGATGGTTTTGTGACGAGAACATTGTTCTTGGTGCCTCCTGTCTATTATGTGGCTTTGACCCGGGGAGTTGAGCTCTGAGGTGTTGTCGTCACAATTTTATCGTTGCAGTTTCCGGAATACCTGAGTTTTGCCGACATCGAAAATCTCTTTTATGCAGTTGTTGGTGAGATAACCTCGACGCCACCCAGTACTGGGGCGGGAGTTCGGGAGTATTGCCATAACTCGTATAACGGATGCTTTTCGAAGGTTGAGGTACACGATTTCCGAAGGTTTCTTGGTTATGTGTTGACGAATGGATACAGCTGGATGTAGGGATTGTTAGTTTGGGTGAGATATATTGCTTCCCATGTATCCCCAACACCTGATTGCATAACCAGAAAGTTTCGGGAGTTTATAGGTGGGATTCAAGTAGCTCTAGCATTTCTTCCTGCAGATATTTGGTTTGTGATTGGGTAATCCTTACCACTTATTTGTTCCAGTTGTACCTTGTTTATTTCATTCATCAATCTCTTATCAAGTGGCTTCTCACCTTAATGGATGTGTGATGTCAGCTTTGGGAATTCATTCGTTCATCCTTGTTCGAATGTTTATTGTGAAGACTATATGTTGCAATATCTATCCGTTGATTCAACTTGTCTATCTATCTATCTATCAAGATGCTAACGGATGTCACCCTCTTCAGGATGGCTCCGCCAACGCGTCTGAATCCGGAACGCAATGATGGGAGTCAGGAGAACCCTCCACCTCCACCTCCGCCTCCGGAGGCATGGCAAGCTTTGATGGCAGCCACAAACGCCAATGCCCAGTTGATGATTCAGCTCATGCAAGAGCGCAACCAAGGCCAAGGCAGCCAAAGAAATCAAGGTCAAGGGCAGTTCAACCATTAGCCTCAATTTCCTACCCTCAACCAATTCCTTGCAAATCAGCCGAAGTCTTTCAGCTACTATGTCGAGGCCACAGACGCCGATGATTGGCTCGTGGATATCAACAAGCATTTTGAATGCAGCAATGTCAGGCCTGAGGACTATGTCAAGTTCGCTTCTTTTCAGCTCAAGGATCAAGCAGCTGATTGGTTCCAGCAATACAAGGATTCCAGAGGAGGTTGAGTGATTACTTGGACTGACTTCTGTCGGGACTTTAAAGCTCACCACATTCCTACCAGTGTTGTTGAGAGCAAGCGTGAGGAGTTCCGCAATCTCAAGCAAGGCAACATGTCAGTGTACGAATACAACAAGCAGTTTCAGAAACTTTCTCGCTTTGCTAAGCAAGATGTTCCTGATGAAAAGAGTATGATCTATCAATTCAGAGGTGGCCTCAGAGAGGATCTGCAGTTAGCTCTCGTTCTTGTTGAGCCTACTCAGTTTGATCAAATCTACAATATGGCACACAAGCAGGAAGGTGGTCAGCTCAAGTGTGCGGCTTCTAAGAAGGGAATCAGGGATGCAGTCCAGTCTTCTTCTTCCTCAAAAGTGGAAGCTAAGCAGCAGAAGTTCTACCTTCCTCCTCCTCCGTTTCGTCAGCCTTACCAGCAAAAGAACTCAGGTGGTCGTGGATCTTTCCACCCACCCAACCCAGGCTATCAGAACAAGTCTCAGCCTCAAGCTCCAAGGTCAAATGATCCTTATCACCGTCCGCTCTCAGAAGTGACTTGCAACAAGTGCCAGCAGAAAGGTCACTACGCGAACAAGTGTTTCAATCAAAGGCGCCTTCCTCCTCCTCCTCCTGTGAGATCTTCAAGCAATGCAGTGGTCAGGCATAATCCAAAGCATGCAAAGGTGAATATGATGAATGCAGCACAAGCAGAGGATTCTTCTTATGTGATATTGGGTAATCTCTCAGTTAATGATATTCCTGCAAAAGTCTTATTTGATACTGGTGCATCGCATTCTTTCATTTCAAGACCTTTTGTGGCTATGCATGATTTGGTTACTCAAGTATTGCCGAGTCCTTTGTCTTTTGTTTCCCCAGCTCGGCAAATGACTTCTCGAGCTTTGGTTCCAAATGTCGGTATCAAGATGGGCGGCTATAAATTTCTGTCTTCTCCAGTTGTTCCTGGTGACTCTGATATTGATCTAATTCTCAGGATGGACTGCCTTTCTAAGCACAAGGCTCAGCTAGATTGTGCTGCCAGGCAGATTCAATTGACACACCCTTCTGAGGATGTTATCATCTATGCCGCTTGTGATGAAACCATTCGGTTGTTTTCTCTCAATGGGAAGGGCGAGTTGGATGCTATTTCTCAAATTCCAGTCGTTTGTGAGTACCAAGATGTCTTTCCAGAAGAGCTTCCGGGTATGCCTCCTCATCGGCCAGTCGAGTTCGTTATTGATCTTGAGCCTGGAACTGAACCCGTTTGCAAGCGTCCTTACAAGCTTGGACCCAAGGAGCTGAAGGAATTGAAGAAACAGCTCGATGAACAAGAGCGTCTGGGTTTGATGTAATGCCCCGGTTCCGATGCGCCAGGTGTCTGTCAGTTATTCGTCTTTGTTGCTATGTCATTTCCTTGCGTGTTGCATTTTATCATGTCATCATGTGCATTTCATTTTGCATACGTGCTCGTCTCATGCATCCGAGCATTTTCCCCGTTATCCGTCTCACGATCCGACGCTCCTATGTCCTCGGGCGTTCCCCTTTTGTCTCTCGTTGTGTGCGGGTGTTAAACGTTCTCGGAATGACCCGAGTCTTGCCAAGAGGCCATGGTATAGCACCGGTAGACCGCCTGTCAAGTTTCGTGCCATTTGGAGGTCGTTTGGTACTCCAACGGTTAACCGGGTAACCGCAAAAGCCCCTTCTCTTTGCAGCCCAACACCCCTTCTCCATGCTTTCAGTCGTTCGATCACGATCGCGTGGCCGAAAACCGCTCCTCATTTGGACACTCCTAGCTCCCTCTACCTATAAATGTGCCTCCCCCTTCCAAATTCGCGGATATTTCCCCCGAAACCCTAGAAAATCCCTCTCCGCGGCGCCGAAGACGTCCGCCCCGGCCAGACGCGTCCGCGCCGCCGCGCCCAGCCAACGGGAAGCTTCCACGTGGCGCTCCCCGCCGCCAGCCGCCGCCCGGGCCCGCCTCTGGCCCGCG
>NC_041387.1:496174742-496181362 GCF_002162155.2 Triticum dicoccoides
TCTCTTGCCGGAGCCGCCGCGCCTCGGCACCCCGCTCCCCCCCCCCAACCGGCGTCGTCCCCGGCCTTCCCGGCCTCCTCGCTCGCCCCCGGAGTCCGGCCCGAGCCCGTCCATCCTCGTGGATCGCGCCAGATCCAGATCTGGAACTGCCTGAGGTTGACCCCAAAAATCCCAAGTCCCAGATTTTTGTAAATTTCATGACATGTTCATGCCATCGTATCTCTGCATCCGTAGCTCCGTTTCGTGCGTGTAATATGTGAAATTGGTCGTCTCAACGAGTAAATCATTTCATTCCATTGCATCATACTCATTTGAGGTCATCTAGATGCCTGAATCATCGTTGTAAGAGTGCTTCATGATGTTTTCTGCAGTGTGTTATCAGAACGAGCTCTTTTGTCATTTTTGCCATAATTGATGTGTGCATCCTATGAGATTGATTCCTACATGTGTTTTGAACTAGGCTATGTCTTCTTTACAGAGGTGCTTACCATGTATTTTTGTGATCAATGTGGTGACTAGCACAAGCACGCAAACTAGGCTTCGTGTTAATGCTGATTTTAGTCCCTGTTCTGCTGTTATTTTGATGCCATGTAAACTTGTTGCTACAGAGATATCCATGCATATTTTGACATACTTCAGTAAGGGTGTTTTGAACAATAAGTTATTGCCTATCCATTCATGCCCTTTGTTGCAATTATGGAGTAGTCTAGCATGTCATTTGAGTGCTCTACTTTTGCTTCAAATGTTTCCTGGCAGATTGGTTACATGTTATTCAATTTGGCCAAGCTTGCTATAGTTGATCCTTGCATGCTATGGACTTGTTCTTGACTTGGTTTGTTACACAAACATGTCTTCTTGATGATGCTATTCTTATCTTGTCATGCAATGACTTGTGGTGAGTGAATCGAGCTTGTTAAATAGTGTTCATGATGTTGCTATTTTGCTAGGCTGAATCTGTTATTTTGTGATGCTATATAAACATGTTGCTACTAATCATTCTATGCATAATCTGGAGATGTTCTATAAACATGTTTTGATCTACATGTCATCCTCTATCCATCCATGCCCCTGGTTGCATTTATAGGTTGCTGTAGCTTGTTCATATCTTTCTCCAAAGTTGCTTGAAAATGTTGCTGTCAGCCTGTTAACATTAAGTTCACTTGTTCCCATGTTTTTTGCTAGTGTTCCATGCAGCCTATGACCTTGCTCTTGCCATGCCTAGCTTCTAAAATATGTCTTATTACTGTTGGGTGCCTTGCCATGCCATGTATTGCTCTGTGGTGAGTTGCACAAGCTCATTAATATGCCTTCATAATTATGTTCATGCCATGTTCGAATCTGTTTAATAACTTGCTATGTTTACGTGGGTGCCATCATATTTTCTGATCCTTTTTGGCTTATGGTCGGTAAGGGACTCTTGATCTATGCCTTTAGTAGATTCATGCCATGCCTTTGTTTGCCATTATAAGTTCCTGTAACATGTTGTTTGATAGCTCTGAACATTGCATCGTGATGTTATTTTCTGCAAAGTCTGAAATTGTTATAACTTGCAATATTACCATGTGTGTATGAGTATGTTCTATTGATTTCTGGAGATAGCTCAGTGTTCATGTTTTGTTGTGCTTTACCTGTACATCATACCCATGCCTTTTGTAATTAGGTTGAGGTGTTGTAGCATGTTGTTTTGACGCTTGCATTATGCCTAGTTGCTGTTTTGGACAGCTTGTCCTTTAAACTTGTTTCATGTGTGTGTGTTGAACCGTTGCTCCGTTTTGAGTGTGCTCTATATGAAACTTGCTTAGATTTGCATGTAGTTTCATATTATCATGTTGCATCCTTGTTTTGAGGTGTTTGCTTGATGTTTGGGTGCATTTTGCATCAATGCCATGTTTGACTTGTGTTGCTCATATCTTCTAGACCGTAGCTCCGAACTAAATGAACTTTATATGTAACTTGACTAGAATCTCGTGTAGATCATCTTTGTGCATATTAACTTGCTGTTTAACAACTTGAACATAAGTTGTATTCAGATCTGGACCAATTTCGAAATATGCATATGAGGACTTACCGGAATTGTTATATGTTGTTCCCGGCCTCATTTAAACTTGCCTTGATGTGTTGCTCTTGTTTGCGTCATCTCTTGCCATGAGTTTCTTCATGTAGCCTTGTCTTGCATCATGCTTGGTTGTGCATCATGCCTTGTTCATGTGTGGTGTGTTTACCTTGTTGTGTGCTTCTTTTCGGTAGTTTCTGTTTCGTTGCGATCGTGAGGATTCGTTCATCTACGTTTGGTTCGGCTTCATCTGTTCGTCTTCTTCATGGACTCGTTCTTCTTCCTTGCGGGATTTCAGGCAAGATGACCGCTACCCTGGATCTCACTACTATCA
Organism: Triticum dicoccoides; assembly: GCF_002162155.2. Lineage (NCBI taxonomy): Eukaryota > Viridiplantae > Streptophyta > Magnoliopsida > Poales > Poaceae > Triticum > Triticum dicoccoides. The sequence continues at coordinate 496,177,130 of NC_041387.1, forward strand.
TTGCTATGCTAGTTGCTTCGTTCTATCGCTATGCTGCGTTACCTATCTTTTGTTTATCAAGCCATCCAAATTGCCATGAACCTCTAACCTTTGACACCTTTCCTATGCAAACCATTGATTGGCTATGTTACCGCTTTGCTCAGCCCCTCTTATAGCGTTGCTAGTTGCAGGTGAAGTTGAAGATTTCTCCATGGTGGACAGGATTTTGGTTGGGATATCACAATATCTCTTATATTATTAATGCATCTATATACTTGGTAAAGTGTGGAAGACTCGGCCTTTTGCCTGGTGTTTTGTTCCACTCTTGCCGCCCTAGTTTCCGTCATACTGGTGTTATGTTCCTGGATTTTGCGGTCCTTACGCGGTCGGGTGATTTATGGGACCCCCTTGATAGTTCGCTTTGAATAAAACTCCTCCAGCAAGGCCCAACCTTGGTTTTACCATTCGCCTCACCACCACCTACCCTTTCCCTTGGGTCGGCCAACCCGAGGGTCATCTTTATTTTAGCCCCCCCGGGCCAGTGCTTGTCTAAGTGTTGGTCCGAACCAGAGCCACTTGCAGCGCCACCTCGGGGAAACTCGAGGGTTGGTTTTAGTTGTACGTAGTGTTCATCCGGTGTTGCCCTGAGAACGAGATATGTGCAGCTCCTATCGGGATTGTCGGCGCATCGGGCGGTCTTGCTGGTCTTGTTTTACCATTGTCGAAATGTCTTGTAAACCGGGATTCCGAGTCTGATCGGGTCTTCCTGAGAGAAGGTCTATTCCTTCGTTGATCGCGAGAGCTTGTCATGGGCTAAGTTGGGACACCCCTGCAGGGTATAATCTTTCGAAAGCCGTGCCTGCGGTTATAGGCAGATGGGAATTTGTTAATGTCCGGTTGTAGATAACTTGACACCAGATCCAAATTAAAACGCATCAACCGCGTGTGTAGCCGTGATGGTCTCTTCTCGGTGGAGTCCGGGAAGTGAACACGGCTTCTGTGTTATGTTTGACGTAAGTAGGAGTTCAGGATCACTTCTTGATCATTACTAGTTGACGACCGTTCCGCTTGTTCTCTTCTCGCTCTTCTTTGCGTATGTTAGCCACCATATCATGCTTAGCCTCTGCTGCAGCCTCACCACTTTACCCCTTCCTTTCCCTTTAAGCTTTGCTAGTCTTGATACCCATGGTAATGGGATTGTTGAGTCCTCGTGGCTCACAGATTACTACAACAACAGTTGCAGGTACAGGTTTATGCGATTTATCATGACGCGAGAGCAATGCTTGCTTGCGTTGAGTTCTTCTTCTGCTTCTTCGATCAGGGGATCGGTTCCAGGTCGGCAGCCTGGGCTAGCAGGGTGGATGTCGTTTGAGTTTCTGTTTGTGTTTCATCCGTAGTCGGATGATGCTCTTATGTATTATGATGTTGTATTCATGTGGCATTATATGCCTCTTGTATGTATCCCCATCTATTATGTAATGTTGATGTAATGATATCCATCTTGCAAAAGCGTTTCAATATGCGGGTCTATCCTTGGTGGGACCATCGAGTTCCTTTTGGATAGGGTCGCATATTGGGCGTGACAAGTTGGTATCAGATCCTCGACCGACCCTAGGAGCCCCCTTGATTGATCGTGTAGTTTGGCCGTTGTTGAGTCTAGAAGAAAACTATTTTCGGAGTCTAGTTATATCAGAGAGTAGGAATTCTTTTTACTCCTCTGCCCCTTCGTCGCTCTGGTAAGGAATCTTGACGTAGGTGTTTTGAATTACTCCTCTTCCCCTTCAAATTTTTCTTTAGGTTCACGCAGTTGGTTTTTCGGTAGTTGTTCCTCAGCTCTTTTTATCCGGTGCATTTCTCGTCAAGTCGACTCGACTCTCTTCATCTTTGAGTGCAATCCTCAGTTGTTTTCTTTCCCACCCGCCCACCCCTTTTCTTCTCGGAATCGGAGTCCGTAATCGAGTATCCATCCTACTCATGTGAAGTTTTTGTTCTCTCTCCTTAATGTTTTCAACCGGTGTTTTCTCTTCAAGATATTAGTCGGTTCTCCCTTCCAAGTTGCCTTTGTTTTCCCGCCCTATCACCCTTTTTCTTCCTGGAGTCTGACTCTCTCTCGACCATCTATTTCATTCGTGCGAAGCCTCTTCAGTCTTCCCTCAATTATTTTAACCGGTGAATTCTCGTCTCGTTCGTCATTCTTCATCCCTTTCTTTTTCTGGTGCACCCAATTCGAGTTTTTCGGGTTAATCATATTCTTTTCCTTGGATCAAGTGTTTTTCCCTGCTCGTTCGCCTCTCGCCAGTTATCCTTCCGGAGTGCTCAAGACATATCCGGAGATTCATCTATGTTCCAATTAATTCGAGGTTGTCACCTCATCCAAATATTTCAATCGTTCCAGTGCATCATCTATCTGTTCAACATCCCTTTCCAACGGTGTTTCTTTTCAGTGGGCCCTAACCCACAGGTTTTTTTCCCAGGATCTTACCTGACTCTTCTAATTTCCCCGGAGTTATTCTCAATTCTTTTCAAGTGTGACATAAGAATGGATTCCATCAGTCACATGCTTTTCCAAGATCGATTTCAAATCATTTCATTGTTGGCTCAACCTCTCTGCTTTTTCATCCATCCGGAGTATGTCAGGAGTTGTTTTCCCGTTTCTTTTCACCGGAGGGCATCATTCTAGTTATCGTTCTGTATTTATCCCGGTGCTTCTTTCAAGTGTTCTTTAATTAGCTCATTATCTCTTCGTTCTTTTGTATCTAAATCCCCTCGAGCTTATTTGTTCTTCTAATTCTTCTGGTGATTATTTCTCTTTCGGCAGTGATTTTCGAATTCTTACGGTGGCTCGTTCAAGATTCTTTTTCCTAGATTATCATTTTAATCCATTCATTCTTTCCAGTCCTACCGGTGGTTCATGAAGAATTTCTCAAGTTTTGTGCTATCCCTTCTCAATCCTTTTTTTTCAAGAAGAATAAGTAGTATGTGAAATCCATTGCTTGTCATCAATTTAATTTGATGAAGGATAAGCATACAATAAATCTTATTCTTATTTTCTCAAAGTGATTAATCCCTTCCTTCGGAGTTTGTTCTTGAGGAATAAATTCTAGTTCCAAGTGTTTTCATCTTTTCTTTTCCGGAGTTCAATTTCCTTGGCCATTTCGTCGGAATCTCCATCTAAATCATCGCAAGGCTCATCTTATTCTTTCATCCTTCATTTTATCTCGTCATCCTTTTGTTACCGGAGTTCTTCATGGTGGTTCTTCATGATTTAATTCATCCTGCAAGAGTTCATCAAGTATCATTCCATCCTCTCTAGTTCATGTTCTATTCTTTCCATTTTCAACCAGAGTGCTTTCATAGTCTATCTGAGTCCGTGAGCTTTTGATTCTCATCGTTCTTGTCGTTCCTCTCTTATTCTCGAGTGCTCTCGATTATTTGCTTCTTCTCTTGAGTTCTTGTTTCACCTCATCCCTTTTTCCCTTCCGTCTCGGTCCTAAGATCTCGGGACGAGATCTCTTGTTAGTGGAGGAGTGTTGTAACGCCCCGGTTCCGATGCGCCAGGTGTCTGTCAGTTATTCGTCTTTGTTGCCATATCATTTGCTTGCGTGTTGCATTTTATCATGTCATCATGTGCATTTCATTTTGCATACATGCTCGTCTCATGCATCCGAGCATTTTCCCCGTTGTCCGTTTCGCGATCCGACACTCCTATGTCCTCCGGCGTTCCTCTTTTGTCTCTCATTGTGTGCGGGTGTTAAAATTTCTCGGAATGACCCGAGTCTTGCCAAGCGGCCTTGGTATAGCACCGGTAGACCGCCTGTCAAGTTTCGTGCCATTTGGAGGTCGTTTGGTACTCCAACGGTTAACCGGGTAACCGCAAAAGCCCCTTCTCTTTGCAGCCCAACTCCCTTTCCAAACTGGCCCAAAACCCACCTAACTCCTCTCCATGTTTTCGGTCGTTCGATCACGATCGCGTGGCCGAAAACTGCTCCTCATTTGGACACTCCTAGCTCCCTCTACCTATAAATGTGCCTCCCCCTTCCAAATTCGCGGATATTTCCCCCGAAACCCTAGAAAATCCCTCTCCGCGCCGCCGGACACGTCCGCCCCGGCCGGACGCGTCCGCGCCGCCGCGCCCAGCCAACGGGAAGCTGCCACGTGGCGCTCCCCTTCGCCAGCCACCGCCCGGGCCCGCCTCTGGCCCGCGCGGCCCGCTCGCCCGCGCCGCCGCCCGCGCCCCCGCCCTTCGCCGCCGCC
>NC_041387.1:496181821-496189193 GCF_002162155.2 Triticum dicoccoides
CGCCGGCATCTCCGGCCGGAGCCGCCGTGCCTCGGCACCCCGGCCCCCCCCAACCGGCGTCGTCCCCGGCCTCCCCGGCCTCCTCCCTCGCCCCCGGAGTCCGGCCCGAGCCCGGCCATCCTCGTGGATCGCGCCAGATCCAGATCTGGAACTGCCTGAGGTTGACCCCGAAAATCCTAAGTCCCAGATTTTTGTAAATTTCATGCCATGTTCATGCCATCGTATCTCTGCACCAGTAGCTCCGTTTCGTGCGTGTAATATGTGAAATTGTTCGCCTCAACGAGTACATCATTTCATTCCATTGCACCATATTCATTTGAGCTCATCTAGATGCCTGAATCATCATTGTAAGAGTGCTTCATGATGTTTTCTGCTGTCTGTTATCAGAACGAGCTCTTTTGTCATTTTTGCCATGATTGATGTGTGCATCCTATGAGATTGATTCCTACATGTCTTTTGAACTAGGCTATGTCTTCTTTACAGAGGTGCTTACCATGTATTTTTGTGATCAATGTGGTGACTAGTGCAAACTAGGCTTCGTGTTAATGCTGATTTTAGTCCCTGTTCTGCTGTTATTTTGATGCCATGTAAACTTGTTGCTACAGAGATATCCATGCATATTTTGAGATACTTCAGTAAGGGTGTTTCGAACAATAGGTTATTGTCTATCCATTCATGCCCTTTGTTGCAATTATGGAGTAGTCTACCATGTCATTTGAGTGCTCTACTTTTGCTTCAAATGTTTCCTGGCAGATTGTTTACATGTTATTCAATTTGGCCAAGCTTGCTATAGTTGATCCTTGCATGCTATGGACTTGTTCTTGACTTGGTTTGTTAGACAAACATGTCTTCTTGATGATGCTATGCTTATCTTGTCATCCAATGACTTGTGGTGAGTGAATCGAGCTTGTTAAGTAGTGTTCATGATGTTGCTGTTTTGCTAGGCTGAATCTGTTATTTCGTGATGCTATATAAACATGTTGCTACTAATCATTCTATGCATAATCTGGAGATGTTCTATAAACATGTTTTGATCTACATGTCATCCTCTATCCATCCATGCCCCTGGTTGCATTTATAGGTTGATGTAGCTTGTTCATATCTTGCTCCAAAGTTGCTTGAAAATGTTGCTGTCAGCCTGTTAACATTAAGTTCACTTGTTCCCATGTTTTTTGCTAGTGTTCCATGCACCCTATGACTTTGCTCTTGCCATGCCTAGCTTCTCAAATATGTATTCTTACTGTTGGGTGCCTTTCCATGCCATGTATTGCTCTGTGGTGAGTTGCACAAGCTCATTAACATGCCTTTATAATTATGTTCCTGCCATGTTCGAATCTGTTTAATAACTTGCTATGTTTACATGGGTGCCATCATATTTTCTGATCCTTTTTGGCTTATGGTCAGTAAGGGACTCTTGATCTATGCTTTTAGTAGATTCATGCCATGCCTTTGTTTGCCATTATAAGTTCTTGTAACATGTTGTTTGATAGCTCTGAACATTGCATCGTGATGTTATTTTCTGCAAAGTCTGAAATTGTTATAACTTGCAATCTTACCATGTGTGTTTGAGTATGTTCTAGTGATTTATGGAGATAGCTCAGTGTTCATGTTTTGTTGTGCTTTACCTGTACATCATGCCCATGCCTTTTGTTATTATGTAGAGGTGTTGTAGCATGTTGTTTTGATGCTTGCATTATGCCTAGTTGCTGTTTTGGACAGCTTGTCCTTTAAACTTGTTTCATGTGTGTGTGTTGAACCGTTGCTCCGTTTGGAGTGTGCTCTATATGAAACTTGCTTAGATTTGCATGTAGTTTCATATTATCATGTTGCATCCTTGTTTTGAGGTGTTTGCTTGATGTTTGGGTGCATTTTGCATCAATGCCATGTTTGACTTGTGTTGCTCATATCTTCTAGACCGTAGCTCCGAACTAAATGAACTTTATATGTAACTTGAATAGAATCTCGTGTAGATCATCTTTGTGCATCTTAACTTGCTGTTTAACAACTTGAACATAAGTTGTATTCAGATCTGGACCAATTTCGAAATATGCATATGAGGACTTACCGGAATTGTTATATGTTGTTCCCGGCCTCATTTAAACTTGCCTTGATGTGTTGCTCTTGTTTGCATCATCTCTTGCCATGAGTAGCTTCATGTAGCCTTGTCTTGCATCATGCTTGGTTGTGCATCATGCCTTGTTCATGTGTGGTGTGTTTACCTTGTTGTGGGCTTCTTTTCGATAGTTCCTGTTTCGTTGCAATCGTGAGGATTCGTTCGTCTACATTTGGTTCGGCTTCATCTGTTCATCTTCTTCATGGACTCGTTCTTCTTCCTTGCGGGATTTCAGGCAAGATGACCGCTACCCTGGATCTCACTACTATCATTGCTATGCTAGTTGTTTCGTTCTATCGCTATGCTGCGTTACCTATCTTTTGTTTATCAAGCCATCCCAAATTGCCATGAACCTCTAACCTTTGACACCTTTCCTATGCAAACCATTGATTGGCTATGTTACCGCTTTGCTCAGCCCCTCTTATAGCGTTGCTAGTTGCAGGTGAAGTTGAAGATTTCTCCATGGTGGACAGGATTTTGGTTGGGATATCACAATATCTCTTATATTATTAATGCATCTATATACTTGGTAAAGGGTGGAAGACTCGGCCTTTTCCTAGTGTTTTGTTCCACTCTTGCCGCCCTAGTTTCCGTCATACTGGTGTTATGTTCCCGGATTTTGAGTTCCTTACGCGGTCGGGTGATTTATGGGACCCCCTTGACAGTTCGCTTTGAATAAAACTCCTCCAGCAAGGCCCAACCTTGGTTTTACTATTTGCCTCACCACCACCTACCCTTTCCCTTGGGTCGGCCAACCTGAGGGTCATCTTTATTTTAGCCCCCCCGGGCCAGTGCTTGTCTAAGTGTTGGTCCGAACCAGAGCCACTTGCAGCGCCACCTCGGGGAAACTCGAGGGTTGGTTTTAGTTGTACGTAGTGTTCATCCGGTGTTGCCCTGAGAACAAGATATGTGCAGCTCCTATCGGGATTGTTGGCGCATCGGGCGGTCTTGCTGGTCTTGTTTTACAATTGTCGAAATGTCTTGTAAACCGGGATTCCGAGTCTGATCGGGTCTTCCTGGGAGAAGGTCTATTCCTTCGGTGATCGCGAGAGCTTGTCATGGGCTAAGTTGGGACACCCCTGCAGGGTATAATCTTTCGAAAGCCGTGCCTGCGGTCATAGGCAGATGGGAATTTGTTAATGTCCGGTTGTAGATAACTTGACACCAGATCCAAATTAAAACACATCAACTGCGTGTGTAGCCGTGATGGTCTCTTCTCGGCGGAGTCCAGGAAGTGAACACGGCTTCTGTGTTATGTTTGACGTAAGTAGGAGTTCAGGATCACTTCTTGATCATTACTAGTTGACGACCGTTCCGCTTGTTCTCTTCTCGCTCTTCTTTGCGTATGTTAGCCACCATATCATGCTTAGCCGCTGCTGCAGCCTCACCACTTTACCCCTTCCTTTCCCTTTAAGCTTTGCTAGTCTTGATACCCATGGTAATGGGATTGCTGAGTCCTCCTGGCTCACAGATTACTACAACAACAGTTGCAGGTACAAGTTTATGCGATGATCATGACGCGAGAGCGATGCTTGCTTGCGTTGAGTTCTTCTTCTGCTTCTTCGATCAGGGGATAGGTTCCAGGTCGGCAGCCTGGGCTAGCTGGGTGGATGTCGTTTGAGTTTCTGTTTGTGTTTCATCCGTAGTCGGATGATGCTCTTATGTATTGTGATGTTGTATTCATGTGGCATTATATGCCTCTTGGATGTATCCCCATCTATTATGTAATGTTGATGTAATGATATCCACCTTGCAAAAGCGTTTCAATATGCGGGTCTATCCTTGGTGGGACCATCGAGTTCCTTTTGGATAGGGTCGCATATTGGGTGTGACATTTGATCAGACCGAGTTCATCCCCATGGGGTTGTGGAGTTCTTTTTGTCTAGAAGAAGGATGGCACGGACCGACTTTGCGTCGATTACCGTCCATTGAACAAGAAGACAATCAAGAACAAGTATCCACTTCCCAACATCAATGAGCTTTTCGAGCAACTCAAAGGCGCTAAAGTATTCTCCAAGCTTGACCTTCGTATGGGTTATCATCAGACTCGCATTCGTGAACAAGATATTCCCAAGAAAGCATTCAGAACAAGCTTTGGTTCTTATGAATATACTGTCATGTCTTTCGGCCTTGTCAATGCTCCTCCAACGTTCTCTCGCATGATGAACTTTATCTTCAACCCCTACACCAACGAATTCGTTCTGGTGTATCTCGATGATATCTTGGTCTTCTCCAAGAATAAGCAGGATCATGCCAAACATTTGCGATTGGTGCTCGACAAGCTCAGAGAGTATCAATTCTATGCGAAGTTTTCCAAATGTGAGTTCTGGCTTGATGAAGTTCTTTATCTTGGTCATATCATCTCTGCCAAGGGCATTGCTGTTAATCCCGCGAAGGTGTCCGCAGTTGTGAATTGGGAACCTCCTCAGAATGTCGAGCAGCTCCGCAGTTTCTTGGTCTTGCAAGCTATTGTCGAAGATTCGTTGAGAACTTCTCTAAGATTGCAAAGCCTCTTTCCAACCTCCTCCAGAAGCATGTCAAGTATGTCTGGACGCTTGAGTGTGACGTCGCTTTCAACACCCTCAAAGAGAAGCTAGTCACAGCTCCTGTCTTGACTCCTCCTGATGAATCCAAGCCATTCGAAGTGTTCTGTGATACTTCTCTTCAAGGTCTCGGTGCTGTGTTAATGCAAGAGAAAAAAGTTGTGGCCTATACCTCTCGTCAGTTGAAGCCCAACGAAAAGAACTACCCCACTCACGATCTTGAGTTGGCGGCAGTTGTCCACGCATTGATAACATGGAGACATCTCTTATTGGGAAGGCAAGTGGACATTTTCACCGATCACAAGAGTCTCAAGTATATCTTCACTCAACCCAACCTTAACCTCAGGCAAACTCGATGGGCCGACATGATTCAAGAGTACAATCTGAGTATTGAATATACTCCTGGCAAGGCGAATGTGATTGCAGATGCTCTGAGCAGAAAGGCTTATTGCAACAGTCTAATTCTCAAGCCATTTCAACCGGATCTTTGTGAAGCTTTCCGCAAGCTGAATCTTCAAGTTGTTCCTCAAGGTTTTCTTGCCAACCTCATAGTCTCTCCTACTTTGGAAGATCAAATTCGTGAGGCACAACTCCTGGATACCATGGTGAAGAAGGTGAAACGTGGTATTGACAAGGGCATTCTCAAGTACAAGTGCTATCGCTTGGATGACAAAGATACTCTTTTCTTCGAGGATCGAATTGTGGTTCCTAAAGGTGATCTGAGAAAAGTCATCATGAACGAGGCACACAATTCCCTCCTATCCATTCATCCTGGAAGTACAAAGATGTACCATGACCTCAAGCAGTCGTATTGGTGGACTCGAATGAAGCGAGAGATTGCTCAATTCGTGAATGAATGTGATGTCTGCAGAAGGGTGAAAGCAGAACACCAAAGACCAGCTGGTCTCCTCCAGTCTCTTGCTATTCCGGAATGGAAGTTTGACCATATCGAGATGGACTTCGTGACTGGTTTTCCTAAGTCCAAGCGTGGAAATGATGCTATCTTCGTTATCATTGACAAGCTTACAAAAGTGGCTGATTTTCTTCCTATCAAAGAATCTATCATAGGAGCTCAGCTGGCAGAGCTATACACCTCCAGAATTGTCTCCTTGCACGGCATTCCACAATTGATATCTTCAGATCGTGGAAGCATCTTCACTTCTAAGTTCTGGGACTCCTTTCAAAAGGCCATGGGCACCAACATTCGTTTCAGCACAGCTTTCCATCCTCAAACAAGTGGCCAAGTCGAGCGAGTTAATCAAATCCTTGAAGATATGCTCAGGGCTTGTGTCATATCTTTCGGTATGAAGTGGGAAGATTGTCTTCCATATGCCAAGTTCTCCTACAACAACAGCTTCCAAGCGAGTTCGGGCAAGGCCCCATTCGAAATTCTCTATGGCAGAAAGTGCCGTACTCCTCTCAATTGGTCCGAGACAGGTGAACGCCAACTTCTTGGAAACAACTTGATCACAGAAGACGAAGAAATGTGCAAAGTCATTCGTGAGAATCTCAAAGCCGCGCAATCGCGCCAAAAGAGTTACTATGAGAGCAAGCACCGTGACTTGACTTTTGAAATCGGAGACCATGTCTACCTCCGAGTCTCTCCAATGAAAGGCACTCGTCGCTTCGGTATCAAAGGGAAGCTTGCCCCTAGATATGTGGGTCCTTTCAAGATCATTGGCAAAAGAGGCGACCTCGCCTATCAACTTGAGCTTTCGTCCAACTTCGCGAAAACGTGCACGATGTGTTTCACGTGTCACAGCTTCGCAAGTGCTTCAAGACTCCTGAGTGCACTATCAACTTCGAAGAAATTGACCTCCAAGAAAATCTCTCTTATCACGAGCACCCCGTTGCTATTCTTGAAGAAACCGAGCACAAGACTCGCAACAAGTCAATCAAATTCCTGAAAGTGAAGTGGTCACACCATTCCGACCGAGAAGCCACCTAGGAGCACGAGGATCACCTCCGTTCCGAATATCCGGTGTTCTTTCAGTCCTAGATCTCGGGACGAGATCCTCTTGTAGTGGTGGAGTGTTGTAACACCTCGGATGGAACTTTCCATCTTTGTAACTCCAACTCTTGCCATTTTCGGCCATGTGTTATGATATTCCCTCCGTGGTTGGGTTTTGGCTTTTGTTTTGCATTTTACTCATGTCATGCATCTCATATCATGTCATCATGTGCATCTCATTTGCATACGTGTTCGTCTCATGCATCCGAGCATTTTCCATGTTGTCCATTTTGCAATCCGACACTCCCACCTGCACTGGCGCACCCCTCTTGTCTCTTTTCGTGTGCGGGTGTTAAACGTTCTCGGAATGGACCGAGCCTTGCCAAGTGGCCCTGGTATACCACTGGTAGACCGCCTGTCAAGTTTCGTGCCATTTGGAGGTCGTTTGATACTCCAACGGTTAACCGCATAACCGCAAAGGCCTCTTTTGAGTTGCAGCCCAACACCCTCCTAAACAGCCCAATAACCCATCTAAGTCACTTCCATGCTCTCCATCGTCGGATCACAATCGTGTGGGCGAAAACTACACCTCATTTGGAGCCTCCTAGCTCCTTCTACCTATAAAAACACCTCCCCCTCCGAAATTCCGGATCAAATCCACCCTAACCATAGACCCGCTCCCCTCGCGCCTCCGGACACATCCGGACCGTGCTGGATGCGTCCGCCAGCCACCGCCCGAGCCAATCGCGAGCCGCCACGTGGCCC
>NC_041387.1:496189753-496223193 GCF_002162155.2 Triticum dicoccoides
CGTCCCCGGCCGTCACCAGCGTCCCCGGCCGCCACCGGCTCCCCCGCGGCCCGCACCGCGCTGGCCTCCGCTGGATCCGGCCGGCCTCGCCCCCGCAGCCTCACTGACCTATTCTCCGGTGAGCCTCCGGCCACCTTGACTTCCGTGCGAGCCGGATCCAGATCTGAGAACCAGGGTTGACTTCTTTCTCCCCCGAGATCCACTAAGTCTTTTTCTGTCAGTAATTTTGTTGCATGTTCGTCGCACCACAAATTTGCACCCGTGGCTCCGTTTTGGGCGTGTAGCATACTAAATTGTTTGTCTCGATGAGTACATCATTTCGTCTCATTGCGTCATTTTCATTTGTGCTCATCTTGATGCCTGAAATGTTGTTGGAAGAGTGCTTCATAATGTTAATTTCAGATTCTTATCAGAATATGCACTTTTGTCATTTTTGCCATGATTGATGTGTGCACCTTATGTATTTTAGACCTACATGTGTTTTGAACTATGCCATGCCATCTTTACAGAGGTGATTACTATGTATTTTTGTGATTAAGGTGGTGACTAGCACAAGCATGCAAACTAGGCTTCGTGATATTGCTGATTTTAGTTCCTGTTCTGCTGTTATTTTTCATGCCATGTAAACTTGATGCTACAGAGAGATCCATGCATATTTTGAGATACTTCAGTAAGGATGTTTTGAACATATGGTTATGCTCTATCCATCCATGCCCCTGGTTGCAATTATGGAGTATTCTAGCATGTCATTTTCATTCTCTACTTTTGCTACAAAATGTTTCCTGGCAGATTGTTTACATGTTATTCAATTTTGCCAAGGTTGTTGTAGTTGATCCGTGTATACTATGATGTTGTTCTTGCCATGTATAGCTTCTATGCCATGTCCTCTTGATGGATGTATGCTTAGTTTATCATGAAATGCTCTGTAGTGAGTGCGTCGAGCTCGCGAAGATGCCTTCGTAATTCTGTCATTGCCATGCTCTGTTTGCTGAATCTGTTTATGTTTACATGGGTGCCATCATATCTTCTGGTCCTTTTTGGCTCATGGTCCCTAAGGGACTTTTGATCTATGCTTTGAGTAGAATCATGCCATGTCTTGTTTTGCTATTATAAGTTCCTGTAGCATGTTGTTAACTTGCTCTAAACATTGCTTCCTGATGCTGTTTATGCCATGTCCTAGCTGATAACTTTTGCACTTTCGCCATGCTTGTTTGAACCTGTTGTGGTGTGATTTAGCCGTAGCTTAGTGTTCCTCTTTTGTTAAGCATCTCCTGTAGATCACTGCCATATGCTTTGTTATTATGTTGGGGTGCTGTAGCATAGTTTCTTGTTGCATGCTAAGTAGCATCGTGCTGTTAATCGCAGCTTTGGGCCATTCTTGTTTTGCTTGCCATTTGCAAACCGTGCATCCGTTTTTGGTTATCTTTATATCGATTTCAACCGAAATCATCTCATCTTTTCAGCGGCATACTTGGTTTGCCAAGTTGATGCCTTGTTCATCCTTTTTCCTCCCGGAGCACGCATACGCATTGCATATCATATCTCGCATATCATGACATGTATTGCATCATCTTGCTTGTGCATTGCACCGTGATTTATTGTGGTTCCTTTGCTTGTGTTCTTGCTTTGGGTAGAGCCGGGAGACGAGTACGTGCACGAGGAACTTGTTGAGTACGCTAACGAGGATCATGCCTTCGACAACCCTGAGAACTTTGCAGGCAAGATGACCATACCTTCGATATCACTTCTATCTTTGCTTTGCTAGTTACTCGCTCTATCACTATGTTAGCTCTACCTGCCTTTGTTTATCATGCCTCCCTATTGGCATGTCAAACCTCTAACCATCCGTTCCTAGCAAACCGTTGTTTGGCTATGTCACCGCTTTTGCTCAGCCCCTCTTATAGCATTGCTAGTTGCAGGTGACGATGAAGTTTGTTCCTGGTCGGAACATGGATATTTTGGGATATCACAATATCTCTTGTTTAATTAATGCACCTTATATAGTTGGTAAAGGGTGGATGGCTCGCCCTTATGCCTGGTGTCTTGTTCCACTCTTGCCGCCCTAGTTTCCATCATACCGATGTTATGTTCCTTGATTTTGCGTTCCTTACATGGTTGGGTGATTTATGGGACCCCCTTGACAGTTCGCCTTGAATAAAACTCCTCCAGCAAGGCCCAACCTTGGTTTTACCATTTGCCACCTAAGCCTTTTTTCCCTTGGGTTTTCGCGAGCCCGAGGGTCATCTTTATTTACCCCCCCCCCCCGGGCCAGTGCTCCTCCGAGTGTTGGTCCAAACTAGAGCCCTTTGCAGCGCCCCCTCAAGGAAACTTGAGGTCTGGTTCTAGTTGTACGGATTGCTCATCCATTGTGCCCTGAGAATGAGATATGTGCAGCTCCTATCGGGATTTGTCGGCACAGTCGGGTGGTCTTGCTGGTCTTGTTTTACCATTGTCGAAATGTCTTGCGAACCGGGATTCCGAGACTGATCAGGTCTTCCCGGGAGAAGGTATATCCTTCGTTGACCGTGAGAGCTTGTGATGGGCTAAGTTGGGACACCCTTGCAGGGTATTTTATCTTTCGAAAGTCGTGCCCGCGGTTATGAGGCAGATGGGAATTTGTTAATGTCCGGTTGTAGATAACTTGACACTTGACTTCATTAAAATGCATCAACTGTGTGTGTAGCCGTGATGGTCTCTTCTCGGCGGAGTCCGGGAAGTGAACACGGTTTGAGTTATGCTTGACGTAAGTAGTTTCAGGATCACTTCTTGATCACTTCTATCTTTTTGACCGATGCGTTGCTTCTCTTCTCGCTCTCACTTGCGTATGTTAGCCACCATATATGCTTAGTGCTTGCTGCAGCTCCACCATATTACCCCCTTTTCCTACCTATGAGCTTAAATAGTCTTGATCTCGCGGGTGTGAGATTGCTGAGTCCCCGTGGCTCACAGATTCTACCAAAACAGATGCAGGTGTCGAGGATACCAGCGCAGATGGCGCAACCGAGCTCAAGTGGGAGTTTGACGAGGACCTTGGCCGTTACTATGTATCGTTTCCATATGATCAATAGTGGAGCCCAATCGTTACAATCGAGGATCTAGCATTTGGGGTTGTCTTCTTTTCATTTGGATTTGACCGTAGCCGGTCTATGATGTATGATCTTAATTATATATTGTGAGAAGTGGCGATTGTAAGCCAACTCTCTTTATCCCATTTTTGTTCATTACATGGGATTGTGTGAAGATGACCCTTCTTGCGACAAAACCACCATAGGGTTATGCCTCTAAGTCGTGCATCGACACGTGGGAGATATAGCCGCATCGTGGGTGTTACATGGTCTCTATAACGAGCTTAATACCTATTTTACTTAAAGTCCCACAGCTTGCCCCTGGAGGGGGACATGTCAAATAATCCCATCTCTTGCTTATCGCACTATTTGTATCGTTCTGCTTTCATAGCAGCCCTTTTTTAATAAACAATACATAGATCTTATCTATTATTGTACTCATCTATTTTTTTAAACAAATATGTTCAATCATGACATTATGCAACCGTACACTTTGGTACGGCCAATACACCAGGGGCTTAAGCACCCCATAACATGGTGTGAGAAGACCGAACACTCTCACGAGTGCGGCACCCCGAACTTATAGCACTATATGCATCAGCTCTGAATCATGTCTTGGGTCAATAGTTGGGTTTGCCCGGCTCCCATGTTTTGGTACCTTATGTTCCGCAATGTTGGCTAAGGTAGCGCTGGGAGAACTACTGCGATTGTGTCCCAGTTGAGCTGGGTTAACACCTTAGTAGAGAAAGCTAAAACTGACGGTTATGATAGTGCGAGAGACCGGTCGCTGTTCATGAGGTTTTTCGAGTCCTTAAAGACTTATGCCGCTTAGAGCGAGGAGCCGGACTTATCCGGCCTAGGCGTGGATAGCGCCCCGAACTCGGTCTTCCGAATACTAGGGGCTTCGCCGAAATTTAAAATTATAGAATTCTATGGCTAAGTGAGAGTGATAAAGCTTTATAAGTCCGACGGCCTTGTTCGTTGTGCTGAGCGCCTCCCTAGATGGACCCAAGAATGGTAACAAGAGCGCTCAGGTTTATCTCGAACACCCCAGCACTCGTGGCATGGGGGTAGAAGCCGACGACTTGCATCTCTCAGATTTGATAAAACGGCCGCACAGAAGGTAATATTTTAAAATAACAAGTGTTTCTTAACGCATATGAACAATGTTTTCAGCGTACAGGATAACAGATGCGAGTCTACTCAAAAATTACATCTTTGGAGCATTCACCCGCTATAAGGCGGGCACCCTTCAGGACGCCCTTATAATACATCTCGGGCGTGCGATACTCCTTGCCCAGCGGTGGCGCGTCCGTCAAAAGCTTCTCCGCGTCCCTCTTACCCCAGTGCACTTTAGCACGGGCGATGGCCCGACGGGCACCTTCAATACAGACGGAGCGCTTGATGACCTCAATCCACGGACACGCGTCCACCAGCCACCGCACTAGACCGAAGTAGCTCCCAGGCATGGCTTCCCTAGGCCACAGCTGAACTATGAGGCCCTTCATGGCCTGTTCGGCCACCTTGTGGAGCTCGACCAGCTGCTTCAGCTGGTCGCTCAGGGGCACCGGATGTTCGGCCTCAGCATACTGAGACCAGAACACCTTTTCCGTCGAGCTCCCCTCCTCGGCTTGGTAGAACGCGGCAGCATCAGACACACTACGGGGCAGATCGGCGAATGCTCCTGGAGAGCTCCGGATTCGGGTAAGTAATAGATAATTTACTTTTATATTCTTGCTTTGCATACAGAATGCCTTACCTACCGCTATCTTCTTCATCGCCTCGATCTCCTGGAGGGCCTTCTGGGCTTCGGCCTTAGCGGTCTTGGCTCTCTCAAGAGCCAAGGCGAGCTTGGACTCTCAAGTCTTCGAGTCACGCTCCAAACTCTCGTGTTTTTCCACGAGAGCCTGGAGCTCTAGCCGCACCTCCGCCACCTATGCCTCCTGCTTCTCTCGCTCGGTGCGCTCCAAGGCCGCAATGTTTTCGGCCTTGGAGACCGCCTCCTTCAGGGTCGCCACCTCGGCCGTGGCCCCTGCAACATTTACGTTGGTCCTGTCATTATTTGCAACCAAGTATTTCTATATACACTTACACGCGGTACTACATACCGTCCTTGTCCTCGAGATGCTTTTTGTCACGGCCGAGCTCGCTCTCGTACCGCTCGAGGCTCTCCTTCAATGCATTGACCTCCGCAGTCAGTGCGGCAGAGGTCAGCAGTGCAGCCTGCATTCCCTTATTGACATATTTTTGTTAGACTCCTGCGTATATCTTTTTAGACCCTCAGCTCGGCTTTTCTTTCCGAACACCGAACTGAGCATCAGGGGCTACTGTCTATGCGGTAATATTTTTATATGTTTTTGAACACATACCTCAAAGCCTGTTAGAAGGCTCGTACAAGCTTTGGTCAGCCGACTCTTGGCGGACTGAACCTTCTGAATCACCGCACTCATAACAATGCGGTGCTCCTCGTCGATGGAGGCGCCGTTAAGCACCTCCAGCAAATTGTCCGGCGCCTTCGGATGGACGGAGACCGCCGGCGTAGTAGGCTTTCCCTTCTTGCGAAGGCTCCGCCTGTCGGACTCTGGAACCATTGATGGTTCTGGAGCAGTGTCCGACCTTGAGCCGGACTTAGATCCCTCGGGGGCTTTACCCCCTTTGGGCATGGAGTCCGAGAGGTCTCCTTGAGGCGCCTCCAGGACCACCTCCTCCTAGTTCAGTCCCTTTTGGGTCTCTACCTCGGCGTCGTCCGCAGGGAGAGGCGAGGAGGCCGTCAGAAGTGAAGCGATGTTCACATCCGACGAATTCAGGGAACCGCTCGACGGATCACCGAGCCGAGCTCTGGGCGGACTGCATGATTAAATTCGGCGTCAGAAGCTACCAAATAATAGAGGAACGCCATAAGTCATTCGGGTAACCGGACACTTATGATTTTGCCAGAGGATGGCCATTCTTCCCCGCTGTCTTCGGCATCGGAGGCGTAGTCCGGCAGAAGGGTCTTCCCCTTCTTGGACCCTCCGGCCTCCCCAGTTGGGGCGGCCTTTCTTTTCTTTCGTCCCCCCGTTGGAGGGGGAGAGGCTTCTTCTTCTTCCTCCTCCTTGTCTTTAGAGGCGGAGGGTGCTTCGGGGTTGTCGGGCGTTGAATCCGACACCACCAGGCGCCGGGATCTCTTTCGAGTCTCCGTGGCCTTCTTCTTGGCCTTCTTCTCTGGCACCACCTGAGGTGCCGGAACCAGCAGCCCCGTCAATCGGGCGTCCGCTGGGTCTTTTGGTAGGGGAGCCGGACAGATAACCTGCCCAGACTTCTTCAACCTGTCCTGTCAAAGGTAGGGGAGTATAGATCCCGCATAGAGTCAGACTATGAAAGACAAGAGTCCCATAAAGAGTAGAATAGCTCACCTCGTTGGCCTGGCGCCGCGAGCTGAATCCGCGATCTTCGATAGCGGATGCGGGGGCCTCGGCGCTCGTGAACAGCACCTTCCAGGCATATTCGTACGTGGTGTCGAAGAGCCCGCTCAAGGTTTGGTGCTGTGCCGGATCAAACTCCCACAATTTGAAGGCCCGTTGTTGGCATGGGAGTACCCGGCGGATAAGCATGACCTGGACTACATTGACGAGCTTGAGATTCCTGTTCACCAGCTTTTTGACGCAGGTTTGGAGTCCGGTCAGCTCTTCCGAAGCTCCCCACGTTAGGCCCGTCTCTTTCCAGGAGGTGCGCCTTGTGGGAAAGCCAGATCGGAATTCGGGGGCCGCTTCCCATTTGGGGTCGCGTGGCTCGATGATGTAGAACCACCCCGATTGCCACCCTTTTATTGTCTCCACAAAGGAGCCCTCGAGCCATAGGACGTTGGCCATCCGGCCCACCATGGCACCTCTGCACTCCGCTTGGCGGCCGCCCACTACCTTCGGCTTGACATGAAAAGTCATCAACCATAAGCTGAAGTGGGGCTGGATGCAGAGGAAGGCCTCGCACACGACGATAAACACCGAGATGTTGAGGATGAAGTTCGGGGCCAGATCGTAGAAGTCCAGACCATGGTAGAACATGAGCCCCTGGATGAACGGGTGAAGAGGAAAACCCAGTCCGCAGAGGAAATGGGGAAGAAAAACAACCCTCTCATGAGGCCTGGGGGTGGGGATGAGTTGCCCCACATCTGGAAGCCGGTGCGCGATGTCGTCAGATAAGTATTCGGCCTTCCTCAGCTTTTTGATTTGCCCGTCCGTGACGGAGGAGGCCATCCATCTACCTCCCACTCCGGACATCATTGGAGAAGGTTGAGGTGGGAAGTGCGGACTTGGGCGCTGAAGCTCGAGTGCGCAGGGATGAATAAGCAAAGGAGGAAGAAGGCGTAAATGGAAAGGGTGGATTCTTATCCCCTTATATGGGCGGCCTAAACTACGAGCCCCCACCGGCCTAATAAAACTCGCTTATCTCCCAAGAGCCGCGGTTAATGGCGCGGTTGGGTTACCCACGCCCGTATTGATGAGAATCCCGGAATAAGGGGACACCATCTCTGCTTTGACAAGACGTGCCAAGGAAACCGCCTTGCTAAACGCGCTGAGGTGGGACAGTAAAACGATACGAATAAAGGCTTGGCTGTGGCGTGATGTCATGCTACGGAATACGTCAGCAGATTAGATTTGTGCGGATATTATTTTCTCTACGGTGGTATGTGGAACTTATTTTTGTAGATCCGGACACTATCCTTGTGTTCAACATCTTCTATGAAGTATTCGGAGGAGGAACCCGCCTTGCAATGCCAAAGACAATTTGCATGCCGGACTCCTCGTCATTGAAGCCTGGTTCAGGGGATACTGAGGGAGTCCTGGATTAGGGGGTGTCCGGATGGCCGGACTATGACCGTTGGCCGGACTCCCGGACTATGAACATACAAGATTGAAGACTTCGTCTCGTGTCTGGATGGGACTTTCCTTGGTATGGAAGGCAAGCTTGGCGATATGATATGAAGATCTCCTCCCATTGTTACCGACTCTGTGTAACCCTAGCCCTCTCTGATGTCTATATAAACCGGAGAGTTTTAGTCCGTAGGACGAACAACAATCATACCATAGGCTAGCTTCTAGGGTTTAGCCTCTCTGATCTCATGGTAGATCAACTCTTGTACTACTCATATCATCAATATTAATCAAGCAGGAGTAGGGTTTTACCTCCACCGAGAGGGCCCAAACCTGGGTAAAAACATCGTGTCCCTTGTCTCCTGTTACCATCCGCCTAGACGCATAGTTCGGGACCCCCTACCCGAGATCCGCCGGTTTTGACACCGACAAGCGTGGTATCCACTACTGAAGGGGACCACTTGAAATGTTATCTGTTTGGACCTGTAATTTCCCGGCGTGCCGAATACCACATCAAGTGTGATTTTTCCCGCACATCGTGCCTCCCGACTGGGAATAATTCCTCGGAAGGTCATGCTACTTTGCTCAATGCAGCTCCTATCTATTCCCATTTTGGTGAGAGTTTCCTCGTAAATGAGGTTTAGTATGCTGCCGCCGTCCATGAGCACTTTGGTAAGCCAAAAGCCATCCACAAGTGGTCTAAGGACCAAAGCGGCTGGTGACTGGACTGTTCTGAATTGAGGTTCGTCACTGGCATTAAAAGTTATAGCCTGTCGTTCCAGGAGATTATTGCTGCGACGTGGTAGACTTCAGCGAGGTTGCGGAGTGCTCACTTGCGCCTGTTATTCGAGGCGAAAGTCTTGAAGACTATCAATACTATAGTATTGTTGTTTTCAATGGGATGATGCTCTATGGTGTTGTTAATGAGGAGATCCTCGCCGCTCTCGGCCACCTGCCGAAGTATCCAACATGCTCTAAGGCTGTGTGTTGGTACGGTATCCGGTGTGGTGTGTATTTTGCATGGCCTATCGAGCCATCCCTCCAACACGGTTCTGCGCCCTATAGTGGGCTTCGATTTCTTTGTGATTAGATCGGGTGACATGCGAGGGTGCACCCTTTTTGTTCGGACAAAGGATTTAGTGAGAGTCCGTGGGTCCCAAAAGGCTACTTGAGTTTTCCAGGCGCTTTCCATCGCGCAGTACTTCTGTACTATGGCCGCCAGATCAGCGAAGTGTGACACATGACGGTGATTTATGGCGTTAAGGATTCCCTTGTCTGCAATTTTTGCAAAAGAGTGAGATTGCGTCTTCATCGCGACAGTCCTTAACCTTGTTCATTACAAGGAGGAATCTGGCCCAATAGTGATGTACTGTCTCTTGGGATTGTTGTCTTATGTGGTAAAGATCGCTTGTATCTGGGTGGGTGGGTGGATTTAAGTCTGAACCCTTACCCGATCCGGGACCCAGAGCTTGAGAAGCTTCCGAACTTAATAGTTCGGGTTCCGGGATGTTACCCAATTTTTCTGGCCCGCCGCCCGATTCTAAGTTTGGAGTTCGGGGCATGTCCTCCGCGAGCGGGTATCCGGCTCGGTGAGCTCGGGAATCCGGACATAGTTCATCCTCAATATAGGGGAAGAGTTTTCGCATGGCTCCTCCACCACCGCTATCTGATGGGTGATTGGCAGAGAGTCAATCTCTCTTTGATCGGGTTTAAGCCCAATCAGATCATAGTCCGTAGCGACTCCCAAGGCGGTGATGCGATCCAGGAGGTCGTTCAAGGATGATAATTCCGTCGGATCCATCTGCTCAGCGTATTCCGAGCTGATGTGGAGGCAAGTTTCGATGACCCAAGAAGTCATCGTCGGCCCGGCGACCGAGCGGGCGGTCATAACGAAGCCGCCAAGTCAGAGGGTTTGGCCTGAGGCCAGGGCTCCCCCGGAGGTGATGTTGTCCTTGATAACAAGGCGAGCCATCAATCCTATTTTCGACATCATAGTGGAACTCTCAATGAAAGCACCAATGTCGCTGTCAAAACCGGCGGATCTCGGGTAGGGGGTCCCGAACTGTGCTCTAAGGCTAATGGTAACAGGAGGCAGGGGACACGATGTTTACCCATGTTGGGCCCTCTCTATGGAGGTAATACCCTACTTCCTGCTTGATTGATCTTGATGATATGAGTATTACAATAGTTGATCTTCCACGAGATCGTAGAGGCTAACCCTAGAAGCTAGCCTACGATTATGGTTGTTCTTGTCCTACAGACTAAACCCTCCGGTTTATATAGACACCGGAGGGGGCTAGGGTTACACAGAGTCGGTTACAGAGAAGGGAATCTATATATCCAAATCGCCAAGCTTGCCTTCCACGACAAGGAGAGTCCCACCCGGACATGGGACGAAGTCTTCTATCTTGTATCTTCATAATCCAACAGTCCGGCTAATGTATATAGTCAGGCTGACCAAGGACCCCCTAATCCAGAACTCCCTCACCGCCTACCTGTCGGCGTTCTGGGAACGAGGGTCCCCAGACTTGCCTGCCTGCGGCCTGCGGCGTGGCTCAAGGGGCGGCCCAGCACGTCCCATCTTCATCAGCACGAGCTCAAGACCCTCGCGAGGGGCCAAGCCTCGCGGGATGGACGACGGGGAGCTTCCTCAGGCATGGCCTCGTCAGGCTGGCTCGCGAGGAGGCGGAGAGATCAAGGCGGGGTACCTCATGAGGTGCCCATGACGCAAGCCATGACGACCAAGGGCGCCAGGCGGGCGCCAGCCCAAGCAGTGTCCTCCTTTCCTCTTTGGTGCAAAGGGGGCAAGAGGAGGCGAGAGCATCAAGCAAAGGCGTCCGTTTCGGTGCAGCAAGACCAAGACCGTCGCAACGGCAGGAAGGAAATCATTGTGGAGCCCAAGCCGGCGTCACCACCAGAGCCTTTGGCAGGCGAGGACCAACTTTAGTCGGGATAAGTGTACTAGATGTTCCCCTTCAAAATGGCCAATTGTTGGCGCCCTTCCCGCTCAATATTTGGGAAGAGGCCCACGGCCTTTGCCTATAAATAGGACTAGCCACAACAAGGTAGGGAGGGCATCAGATCATCACCTAGAAACGAGTAGAGAAAGAGCGACTGAACTCCCCCGAGTAGTTCATCGCACCAGCCAAGAACAGACCCTCGCGAGGTTGTTCTTCCTTGTATTGTTCATCATCAGCCCAAGAGGCAATCCACCACGCCACAAACTAGAGTAGGGTATTACACCACAATGGTGGCCCGAAGTAGTATAAACTCTGTGTCTCTTGTGTTGTTCCTTTCATAGCTTAGATCCTAGCGAGGCGGTGAGGTGCAGGTAGGTAGAGGGCGTAATCTCCGCACGCACCCCAGTGTTCGAATCTAGAGGGTCTGCCGGAACCCGAAATCTGACATTTGGCGTGCCAGGTAGGGGTGCGTCGGAATACGTCTCCTGCCGCCTTGTTCTTCACCGACCATCGCATCCATGTCGGACGCTCGTCGGGCTCGCGCCGAGCGACGAGCTGCCCTCGCTTCCTGCCTCGCCCAGATGACCCCCGTCGGCAGCCGCCCCCGCCGTTCCCCGTCGCCTCCCATCAACGCCGCCACCGGCCCGGCGGGGAATGAGCAGCGAGCATCGTCCCAGCATCCGTCAGTGAGGCGAGACGGCTGCACTTCTACTCCCTCACTCACCCCAGCTGGTTCTTCGTCCCGCGCACTCCGCGCGACCATGGAGGCTCGAGCTGCGCTCATCACGTCAAACAAGCTCCTGCGCTACCGCCCAGTCAACGACGTCTACGAAGAGTGGCTCGACCGCAATGCCGAGCTCGTCTACGCCGCAGGGGGCTCCCCCGCACCGTCCATCTCGCTGCACCGTGCCCCGCCCTGCGCTGGCAATGAAGCTCCGGGGGTGCCTTAGCCGCCTCCCCCTCAAGAAGGCGCCCTGGCCCCAAGGCGCGTGGCCCCTGGGCGGAACCCACTCCGTCCAGCGCCAGCGCGGCAAGAGCAGAGTTGCCAAGAGGTCCCTCGTCCCCAAGAAGCTGCCCGAGTGCTCCTTGCTCCGGCCCGTCGCGACCACGCTCCCGTTCCAGCATGCCAAGACCCCGCACTGCTCCCAGCTGCAGCACATGGGGACCCGCAAGACCAAGATCTTCGTCACCAAAGGCCTCCCATGGCCACCGCAGGCTGCCGCGCCTTCACCACCGAGCTGCGCCGCGTCGCATGGCCCGGCAAGTTCAAGCCAGACCTGCCTCCTCGCTACGACGGCACGACCGAGCCTGTGGCGTTCCTCCAGCTCTATGAGCTGGGCATCAAAGCCACCAACGGGGACGAGAAGGTCATGGCAAACTGGTTTCCCATAGCACTCAAGGACGGGGCCCGCACCTGGCTCCTGAACCTGGCTCCTGGCACGATCTCCTCATGGGACGAGATGCACACCCGCTTCATCGCCAACTTCCAAGGTACTCGCGACCGGCCACCCGCCATGAGCGACATGCGCCGCATCAAGCAGCAACCAGGGGAGACCCTGCAGAAGTACATCCAGCGCTTCAACAATGCACGCCTCAAGATTCCCAAGGTGACCAAGGAGTCCATCATCTCAGGCTTCTCCGACGGTGTGCGTGACGTCAAGATGAAGGAGGAGCTGGCGATGCATGAAGATCTGTGCACTTCCTTGGAGCTGTTCAACTTGGCGACCAAGTGCGCCAGGGCTGAGGAAGGGCGCCTTTCCCTCCTCGAGCTGCCAGGCACGGACCCAGAAGAGAAGAAGTCCAAGGCCAAGGACGTGAAGTGCAAGGGGGCTGCCATGCTCGTGGCAGAACCAGACACCAAGCGGGGCAGAGATCAACCCGAGTCTTTCAAGGGCAGTCGGTACTGTGTGTACCACGACCTCCACACCCACAACATGCTCCGAGCCGTGCGAGAAGGGAGGATCGGCCGACGCCTTGACCACAACGATCGAGGCTACGGCCAAGGAGGAGGAAGGAACGCAGGATGCTGGGAAGACCGCGTCCCTTGCCAAGGGTGGTGCGACTGGCCTCATGAGGATCGCTGGCAGGATTAGCCTCGCCAGGGAGATTGGAGGGATCAGCCTCGCGAGGACCATCCACAAGGAAACGCAGGCTTCCCTCCACTGCCGCCGCAGTCAAGGAGAAACGAGGACCATCATCAGGACGAGGGGGCTGGGGGCTTCCAGGAGCCACGCGCGATCGCCTGCATCCTGGGCGGAGCTCAAGCCCCAGCCTCTCAACGCATCTTCAAGCAGTTCACCCGCGAAGTGAATGCAGTCCTCCCCAAGCTCGAAGCCACGCGCCCCCTCAGGTGGTCAGCGTGCGCCATCACGTTCAGCTCAGCGGATCAGGTCAAGTGCGCAGCCACAGCCGGAGTCCTCCCGATGCTTTGCTCCCCAGTCATCAGCAACGTGCAAGTCACCAGGACCCTCATCGACAGCGGGGTAGGGCTCAACGTCCTGTCCGTAGAGACGTTCAACAATCTTCAAGTGCCTTACGATCAGCTTCAGCCAACCAAGCCTTTCTCCGGAGTCACGGATGGATCCACGGTTCCGATTGGGCAGGTCTGCCTCCCTATCACCTTCGGGGCGTGCAACAACTACCGCACCGAGCTCATCGACTTCGACGTCGCCCACATTCACCTGCCATACAACGCCATCCTTGGGTACCCAGCTCTCGCCAAGTTCATGGCCGTGACTCATCACGGCTACAACGTCCTCAAGATGCCAGGAAGCGGTGGAGTCATCACGGTGCCTTGTGAAGAAAGAGACGCAGTATGCTCCCTGGAGCGAGCTTTTCAGGCCGCATCACTTGAAGACCCAGATCGTGGGAGCGGGAGGCTCCCTGAGACCGCTCCCAAGAATAAGAAGACATCGCCAGGCCCGACCCCTCAGGAGGCAGGCCCCTCAGGGTCTGCGCCTGCTCATGGGGCACCTCCTTTTGTCGCATAGGAAGGCGCGCCCGGCGCCCTCCTCAAGCAAGGCTTGGGGGCTCCCTCCTGGAGGGTCACCGACCTTGCTAAGCTCACGAGGGAGGCGCTTGGGCACCACTTGGAGGCATGCTTCAAAGCACGTTTCCCTCAGGAAGGAGCAAGGCAAGGAGGGCCAAACCCTCAGGAGTTCGTTAGTCAGATCACGCAAGAGTTGCCGGAATCAAGATTCATGAGTGGCAGCGGCCGCTTACCCGCCGCAGCTCCCCATCCAGGCGAGGATGGTGGGCTGCGCGTCTGCATCGACATCCCAGGGCTCAACCGGGCCGCCTCTCAGGAGCGCTTCTGGCCCTCACGCGCGGTGCGCTGCGAAGGCTCACCCCACAGCTACGTTCGCATGCCCTACGGCTTGCCGAACGCGGCCGCCGTGTACCAGCGCCTCATGAGGAGCATCCTGGAGGCTCAGGAGGCCAGGCATTCTGCAGCCCTGGCGGAGATGGAGATGGTCCACGAGGAGCCACCAGCGCCTTCGGAACCTCCCGAGGCTCCTGGGCCTCGGGGCTCATGAAGATCGGCTTCCGCAGCCCATGACGTCTGCTACTTCAACACCCCTTCGCCTTCAACGCTATCAGGTGACATCCTTCAAGTTTCATTTCTAGCTGGGAGCGCCCCCAGGGCTGCATTATTTCCAGGCCGCGTGGGTCCGTCCCTGCAGCATGTAACCCCTTTTTACTTTATGTTCCTAGCTTACTTTGTTGGGGGCGCCCCTCGGGCTGCATCATCACCAAGTCGCTCGGGCCAGACCCAGCGATGTCTGCCTTACCTGCATCTATCTAAATGAACTCGCTTCTTCGTGATTAACGTGCTTGACCTAGTTGCCCGCTCAACTGACACCAACCGATGGAGCTGCTCCCCAACGGCACGACGCTTGCGCATGGGTCCGTCCCTGCAACGCCGAAAAACCTGAATGGCTGAGCTTTGGCCGGGGCAGCCCCGCACAGCACCACCTTGTCAAGCCTTCAGTGCCTCGTCACCTTTCCAAAGCAACCAACGGTTGACCGCCGCTTGTCATAGCGGACTCTTGTTCTTCTTGTGGTGGGCCTGCAGGATCCCTTCAAGGAGCAGCACCAGGCGAGGCCCTCATGGCATCTTCTTCACCCTCGTCCACGCGAACCGCTTGCACGTTAAAGGGGGGGTACCTGAGCATCGCGACTCATGGGCTCCTACTGGCTCTCCAACCCTCACCCTCTGGCCTTGTCCACGACATCGTGACCTGGCATACCAGCGACGGCTGAGACCCGCTCGAGGGCCGGGAGCCGAGGACGTAGAGCAGAAAGGGGAGAAAAGGCGAGAGGGAAGAGGCACGCGGGGCCTCGCCGGGCAACCCCTCGCCGGCCAGTGCGTGGACCTAGCGCCGCACCAGGAAGTGGTTCCTGACTCTTGAGATAAGTCACCCTCCAGAAACACTAGCTATCGCAGCACCGTCTCCGCTTCCAATCCAGTCTCGTGTTAGCAACGTCGCGTTCCTTTCTCACCGAACGATGGCTGCCTGAGCGCTAAAGGGGACCTCCTGAGCATCGCGACTCAGGGGCTCTTACTGGACCCTGGGCCGCTCACCTCCTGGCCTTGACCACGGCATCGCGGCCTGGCATACCAGCGACGGCTGAAGCCGCCTTGGGACCGGGGCCTGTCGGCACAGAGCACCAAGCCCTCGTGAGGTTCGAAAGGAAGAACTAAGCTAAGACGGAATAAGCATCTCGCACTACTTCATGGTAAGGACTATATTAACAAACAGAGCCACAAGCATCTTACAAGCCCCCACAGGGCGTGCTTTCCGATTCCTCGCAGGGAACAGAGGGAACAGGTCCTAGAGAACGCTAACTACGCGTGCCTCCGCAAAAGACGCCATCATCAACAGTGGGACGTCAGGCACCGGCGCCAAACTCATCCAGATCAGAGGCGGCGGCGGCCTAACGAGCCCATCCTGCTCCGAGAGCGGCGCAGGCTCGGGGGCTCGTAGCTGTCGTCACTCGTCTCCGGAGTCGCGAAGAGCTCGGCGGAGTCTATGGATCCTTCGGCGCCCCCGCCACCTGATGAGCTGCTGGAAGAACAGGTGACGGCAGGCCCGGTCCGGCCGCTGCCTCTGGGACAGCACTCCATCCGATGCCCATCTTCGTCAAAGACCTTGAAGAGCATCATGGAAGCACCGTCGTACTCCAGGTGGATCACGAGGGCGCCCCTCGTCCTGCAGACTCGGGCGATCTCGCCCAAGCCCCGGGTCATGAAGACCTTGCCTGGAGTGATGACCTCGACATCTGCTTCAATCGTAGGAGTCTGGCAGTCGGCGTGCTGCAGCCAGAGCCTGAAAGGCCCCCTTGGCGGAATCTCAAAGGCGAAGGAAGGAAGAAGGCGAATCCAAGACCGAGGAGGCATGGCGGCGTGGAGCACCAACTCTCGGGAGGATCCCTCGGCATGAACTCCAGGAGGGACAACGCGCACCACCGTGACCCGCCGGCGCTGACAGCAGCATTGTCCATGGCGCTCGACATCAACCCCTGCAGGGCCCTCAAGGTGGGCGTACAAGGGCAGCGGGAACCCTAGCGGCGGCCGCTCGCACCAAGGCCTTGACACCTCTTGCCGGGCGCCCTAACCTCGACAGCATAGGGCTAGCTGTTTCTTCGGCGGAAGCGGGTGGGGACCCTCTAGGGGAGCCTTTCTCTTCTCTTCCACGGAGAATCGGCGGATCGGAGCCATTGCGGCAAGGTGGAGCAAGGACAGAGAAGAAGGAGAAGCAAGAAGAGATGGACTGGAAGGACACGCGCCGTTCCATACTTATAGCCGGTGGAGGCCAACCGCCGGCCTCCATGATCGCAGGTAATCATGACCCGCTTTGCATGCAGGGACTTGTCAATTCACGCAGTCGCTGAGGCGTCGTGGGGAAACAGGGCCGCCCACGTCCAATCGACCACCACACGCACCCAAGGCCACAGGTTGTTAGGGCCCATGGCGCTTCGCACTTGCCCCTTCGCTTCTCTGCTCAGCCAAGTCCGGGCGCGCCTTGGGCCTGGGGGCTACTGTCGGTGTTCTGGGAACGAGGGTCCCCAGACTTGCCTACCTGCGGCCTACGGTGTGGCTCAAGGGGCGGCCCAGCACTGCCCATCTTCATCAGCACGAGCTCAAGAACCTCGCGAGGGGCAAAGCCTCGCGGGGTGGACGACAGGGAGCTTCCTCAGGCACGGCCTCGTCAGGCTGGCTCGCGAGGAGGCGGAGAGATCAAGGCGGGGTACCTCACAAGGTGCCCATGACGCAAGCCATGACGACCGAGGGCGCCAGGCGGGTGCCAGCCCGCGCAGTGTCCTCCTTTCCTCTTTGGTGCAAAGGGGGAAAGCGCGGGCGAGAGAATCAAGCAAAGGCATCCGTTTCGGTGCAACAAGACCAAGACCGTCGCAACGGCAGGAAGGAAGTCATTGTGGAGCCCAAGCCGGCGTCACCACTAGAGCCTTTGGCAGGCGAGGACCAACTTTAGTCAGGATAAGTGTACTAGATGTTCCCCTTCAAAATGGCCAATTGTTGGCGCCCTTCCCGCTCAATATTTGGGAAGAGCCCAGGGCCTTTGCCTATAAATAGGACTAGCCACCACAAGGTAGGTAGGGCATCAGATCATCACCTAGAAACCAGTAGAGAAAGAGCGACTGAACTCCCCCGAGCAGTTCATCGCACCAGCCAAGAACAGACCCTCACGAGGTTGTTCTTCCTTGTATTGTTCATCCTCAGCCCAAGAGGCAATCCACCATGCCACAAACTTGGTCATGTTGAAAATACGAAACTTGGCCATAATATACCGTTGGAAAGATATAGAAAATACGAAACTTGGTCATGTTGAACATGTTCTCAAATTCGCAATCTTTGAAGAGTAATTTGGATTACGGTGAGACCCATCGTGCTGTTTTTCCGTCAAAAAAAATAGAGTACTTGTACTGATCTATGTCTATGTTTGTACTGAGGTATTTTTTATAGAGTAGTTTTGAATGGTTCCAAAAAAAGAATACTTTGAATGGATGTCTTTATGATTTTGTACTTGCTCCCATCTTTTAAGAGTAATTTTGAATACAGTGAGACTCATCGTGTTGTTTTTCTGTCCGAAAAACAGAGTACTCGTACTTATCTATGTGTGTGTTTGTACTGAGGTATTTTTCATAGTATTTTGAATGGTTCTGAGAAAAGAGTACTTGCACTGATGTTCGTATGGGTTTGTACTGAGCATGTTTTCACATACTAGACTTCACTCTGTTTTTTGGGTATCATAGTCCCCGAACTTGCCTAGTTTATATTGTTGAACTGAATGATATTTTTTAGAAGGAACAAGAATTGTGTGTTTGTTTTTTTAACTCAAATCTCTTGCAAGATGTTTTGAAATTCTCTTGTTTTGCGGCTTGAACTTTTACCATTTGATTTTTTATTGGGTTTTGTTTTGTTTGAGTTTTTTCTCAAACTTATCCGGGACGTCGTGTTGAACTTACAACTTTTTTAATTGTGAATTTGCTGTGTTTTTAAAATGCCAATATGCAGGAGAGCAGGGGCGAGGGAAACGATAGAAGGAAGCTATGTGTGGTGATCGTGGAAGCACTACAAGGCTGAGCCATAACGGTGGTTGATGGCAAGCTGACACGGCACGACGTGTGGCGGAGAGGCATGGGGATGAGTGGGCGGTGCACTGACATGTCATTTGAGATGCGCCTGCTGGACTGACCTCATTGTCCCATCTGGACAGATCAGTTGCAGAACTTGGACGCCAACATCACAGAATACCAAAAGCAAACCATCTTTTATTTTTCAAACTGATCATTGTTTTTAAGTCGTACTAATCAATATTTTTGATTCAAACATTTTTTTATTCTTGTATGCACATCAAGCTGTCATGTACTATACCTTCTTTGAAGAAGTAGCAATCATCTCATCATATACATAAATTTTCTTGTTCGAACTTATGGTATCATCATCACTGAACCTGCATGGTTTCTGTAGCTGAACTAAAATAAACTTTTACCCAAATAAATGTGAACACTGGGACATTTGTACAACAAGAACTGGATCTAATGCCAATATTGAACTTGCAGGATCCATACGCAAGCTAGCTACCAACGTCAAATTTATTGATCCTAAAATCAATCACCACCACAAGAAGACAATAAAGTTCTCCAAATGGTTGCTCGAGGAAGAGCTAGCTGCTAAATCCGACCACATTTACCGCTGGGAGCAGCCAACCACTAGTTTGTAGAGGGATTTAGCAACGTTGGCGGCCGCCATCTCGTACCTAAGAATCAAACCAAATATTCAGGCAAATAAATAAGTGCACAAGAGATGTTTCTTTAGCAAGACATTTTCACGGAACAGGTAAACCAAATTTTTCAACGAACAGGCAAATCAATTTCTTATAAAGCTTCCTAGCCCATTAGCTTCAACCTTTACAAGACAAACTTCTTTCAAGGGGCAGAAGAGAAGATGAACTTCTAACAAGCAGTTTTTTGCACTGAATTCCAATCACATGTTGAACTTTCTAACCTGCAGTTGCAAAGAAGGCGTCCCAAGTCAGGCTAGACAAAGACGTCTGGTTGGCTCTTGTCGTATATGGAGAATTTCTAGATTTTGGTAAAACAATTGAATTAGCTTGGTTCGGTTAGTATCACAATCACCATAACCACATACATGTACTACTTTTCGACTATAACAAGAAAAGAAAGCACTAGCTAGTGTTCAAATTATAGAAAGGGTGATATTTCTTAAATACAAAATTCAAAAAAGAATGGTGCTCTCTATGAGATTTGTTGATGCATGAAAATCGCATGAACTTCATATACTGCAATAGAGTTGCATCTAGTGCACACACACACATTGGCGCACGTCTTGCTACACCGAAAGCTTGCGACGAGCTGTTTAAAGTTTGAAAATTGAGCCTTTAGTTCTCAAGTACTGACACTACAAAATATTAATGTCGAAAAATGATGTTAGTTTTTAGAAAACTGCTCTTAAACCGTAGCAAATCTGAGAATGTGTTATATATGCCAAAGCTGGGGTAATCAGTAGCTTTCTAACAGTATATCATACACATCGTTCCGATAATTTTTTTTAAAAATTCCTTTCACATTGAAAACTCGTTTGATGGATTTTCAGCTTTTTTAAATTTTGTTTAAAAACCGAATCTATTTTGGGAAACCGGTCAACATGTGTTTTTTGCTCGTTTTCAATAGTTATCCAATAATATATCATATGCATCATTCCGATGAACGGTTCAATAATTACGACCAAAAAACAATGTGAAAAGCGGTGCCAGAAAAAGTCCGCCTGGCAGTTAACTAGTATAGGTCGCACAGTTAGCTGTGTGTTCTCGGGCAGTTAGGAAGTGTTCTTGAATAGCTTATTCAGGAATGTGTTGCAGAATAGCTGGCATGTATATATATACATATATATATATATATAAAGGGCTGGACTATTCTGCTACTAGTAACAGAATAATATTCTATTACCCTCGCCCTATATAAGGCGCGACGCGTCCACGACTGAGCCAGCCCCAATCCGACCTGCTTCCTACCGCCGGAGGCAGCCGTCGCGCGCGAGCGAGCGACGGCGGCAGCCGGAGCGAGGGAGCCCGCGGCGCCGTGACCCGCCGACGGCGAGTCTGCACCACCGCCCCCCGATCCACGGCCACCACTCCCCACGATGCGCCGCCATCTAGCCGTGTCGCCGGCCCGACCGCCGCCACCATCGGTCGCCTCGTCCGGCGCCGGAGCCTCCCCGCGGACCTCCCCGCGCGCCTCCCCGCCGCCGGGCGCGGGAGCCTCCCGCACGCCTCCCTCCGTCTGGTGCACGAGCCTCCCCGCGCGCCTCCCCTCTGCCTGGTGCAGGAGCTTCCCCGCGTGCCTCCCCGCCGCCGGGCGCTGGAGCCTCCCGCACGCCTCCCTCCGTCTGGTGCACGAGCCTCCCCGCGCGCCTCCCCTCTGCCTGGTGCAGGAGCTTCCCCGCGTGCCTCCCCGCCACCGGGCGCCGGAGATTCGCCTAGGCCGTGATCCACGCCTCCTGCCTCCACCCCTCGACAGACCTCATCGACAGGGCTCCACCACAAGCACGGTCGTCTGCCCAACAACAATGGCTCCGCCTTCCAAGTTCTTGCCAATACGCCGCCAACGATACGAAGATGAAGTCAGATGCAACAAGATGCAGGTGATGTCTCCTTCCAACACAAATTACTAGCAACACCATGTTTTTGAGATATGGGTTTGAATGAATATAGGTACCACATTTGTGTCAATTCATCAGTTCATCAGTTCATGTATGCTGCTATGCTCTGCCTACATGTTACACTATTAGGTTCATGATTACAAAATTGTGTGTGTACCATCTGTGCTGCATCAGTACATTGCAAATGCTTGCATCAGTTCATTTACACCCCTACCACTTGATGCACAATTAGCATGTCGAGATTAATGTCAGTACCTCTAATATGGTAGCGTCAGTTCAAGAAAAAAAACTTAAACTTATGCATCAGTCCAAGTAGATAGTACTAAGGTTCAGCTATATGTTGTTATTTCTAAGAGTACAAGTCATGTAGTTGCGTCAGTTTGAACGAGTAAAGAAACGGTTACTGAAAAAAAATTGTTACACAGTAAGTTCAATGATACATAAACTAGCAGTACTTGTAATGTAGATGCATTGATGCACAATTTCGATGTCGAGGTTACTGTCAGTACCTCTAATATGCTAGCTTCAGTTCAAGCCAAAAAATATAAAGTTATGCATCATCCCAAGGAGCTACTAGGCTTTATATAAGGTTCAGCTACCACTACAAGTTGTATGATGTTATTTCTAATAGTATATGCCGTGTAGTTGCGTCAGTCCGAACTAGCGAAAGAGTGTTGTTGAAAACAAATACACTTGTTACACAGTAAGTTCAATGATACATAAACTACGAGAACTTCTAGTGTAGTTGCATAAGTTATAGATGAACAAAAGAGAAGACATGCATCAGTTCAATGTTCAGTTTACAAGCAGCGCTAAAAAACAGTACATCAGTACATGTTGAAAAAAATATACACTTGTTACACAGTAAGTTCAATGATACATAAACTAAGAGTACTTCTAGTGTAGTTGCATAAGTTATAGATGAACAAAAGAGAAGACATCCATCAGTTCAATGTTCAGTTTACAAGCAGTGCTAAAAAATAGTACATCAGTTCATCAGTTTACAAGCAGTGTTGAACATGTACGTTCATCGGTTCGACTGAAAACGGAACCAGATTAATCGCAAAACTGTTGAATGTCATTGCAGAAGCATGCAAGGCGGCACACGCAGCGAGCGTTTGATAAGCCAAGCAGATATGGGGCACCACCTGGTTGGGTAACACCAGAAATACCACCTAGATACTTCAACAATACTAGCAGATTTCAAGATACACCAGAATCATCAGAAGTACGAACAGGTTCTTCTATGCAGCAAACACCAATATCTGGGAATACAAGCTTTGCCGCTGCTGGGTTGCAACAAGGCCAACAATATCACCAACAACAAATGTTTTCCTTCCCTAGCGCATGCAAAAAGCCAAGGACAGGAAGCCGTGAATGGGTTGCAACAAGGCTTCCACCAGTCGCTCCGTCAACATCAATCATCCGTGCTGCAAAAGCGGTTGCGACGGGAAGACCAGGCCAAAGAGACAGAAATTTTGGCCACTCTAGCAGGTTCAAAAGTACAAGATATGAGCCATATAGACAGGAGCAAACTCACAATGAATCTGAGGGGAGACGGTCGTACAATGAGAGATGGAGATCTTCGTCAATGCTGCTCCCTCCAAGAGATGCATTGATGCATGTGCCAAGGGTGACACCAACCGCGCCCATACACCAGGGTGAACAGCAAACACCGGAGGCAGCGCAGAGCTATACACATGTAAGTATCTATATAGAAAAAAACATACAAGCACACTCCATACCATGGTACTGTTACCAACCCATCTAACATTTTCATAACTACGTTTTTGTTTGCTCACTGTTGCATGCAGCCACCTAACATTGAAGCTTACGTTCTGCCAAGGCTAGAGATGCACTTTGAAATTTTCGAAGAAACAAAGAACTTCTACAATGTATATGCGAAGCATGCGGGTTTTGCTGTCAAGGAAGGCCCCAAGTTTAAGACCAGAGCCTACCTTTATTGCATGTGCTATGGAGTTTATGAATCCAAAGTGTCTGAAGCAAATAGATAGCATAACAAGATGACAACCAGAACTAACTGCGGGGCTAAAATGAGGCTGAAGAAGGAAAAGGATGGAAATATGTCATAATAGAGATAGTCTGGGAACACAACCACAGGCTACAGCTCACCACAGAAATGTTTGTCTTCTTGCACTCCCTCAAAAACTTTGACAAAACAATCTTGGAGTACATCAAGTACATGCAGTTCAAAGGCATTGAACACGCGCAAATCATTAGCATACTGGGCGGTGATGACCCTGGTAGCTACTTCCTTGAAATGAATGCCAAAAATCTGATTAACCTGTAAGTACAAATTTGTTCTCCTCCCATAAACCGCTTCCGTCTTTTTTCGTCTGTCAGTACAAACATATTACGCAACGCATGACCTGACGCCAGTTCAACATGCATTTTTGAATGAACTTTTAATATGCAGGAAAGCAAAGAATTCAAGGATGGATGATGTGGACGATGTCCTAAAGACTGTCAACTTCTTTAGGGAGATGAAAGCTATAAACAGGGAATTCTTCTGTGACATGCAACTCGATGAGTCCGACAGAGTTAAGAACATATTCTGGGCGAACGCAAGCTGCCGAGGGGCGTATTAGGACTTTGGAGATTGTGTAACATTTGACACAACATATAAGACCAACAAGTACCATATGCCACTTGGGGTGTTTGTCGGAACTAACAACCACTTACAGACTACATTCTTTGGTTTCACCCTGATAAGAGATGAGGATGCAGATTCATTCAAGTGGTTGTTCAAGACATTTTTAAGGTGCATGAGAGGGAAGGCTCCTACATGCATCCTCACAGGTACAACCGCCAAAACCACCCCCAACCACTACCCCCATCCAAAAAAGGAAAATAACACAGTAAAAATGTTGTGTCAGTTCTATGGGTATATATGCACAACCATCTGGTGACCACTCTGAGCCTATTTTCTCATTACCAGACCAGTGCCCGGCAATGGCTTTGGCGATCCCAGATGTTTTCAAGAACACAGTACATAAGCTATGACGCTGGCACATTACGAAGAAGTATAGGGAACACCTCGCGTACCTGTACTACCTGCACAAAGACCTTAAGGATGAATTCACATTAATGCTCAACTGGCCCCTCATGTCAACTGAGTTTGAGGCTTCCTGGAAAAGACTCATGGATAAGTACAACCTCCACGATGACGCCACAATGGTGGGCATGTGGAACGAGCGTGAGAGATGGATATCAGCCTACTTCAAAGAAATTTTCTGCGCCAAAATGACATCCACACAGCAAAGTGAGAGCATGAACTATGTGCTCAAGAAGAACTTCGTAAGTGAGAGAAAAAACCTACACCGGTTTGTCAGCCAGGTAAACTCCTGCGTCAAAACAGGAGGCAGACAGAGAACCAGGAGAGAATGGATAACCGGGTATAGCTCTATCACTTATCATAAGACAAAAAATAACATGCTTACTAAAGTAAAACTTTATTAGAAGTTTTTGCCGCGAGAAAACTAAAAATTTGGTCACCATTCTTGCATGTGCAGAAGGAACAAAACATGCTGACCTTCTATGAGTTTGACACCCAGATGGCAAAGCTGTACTCGCGAGCTATGTACGGAGAGATCAGAAAAAGGCTAAAACCGAGCACACTCTTCACGGCGACAGAGACGGAAGAGCCCACAAAGTACCTCGTGCGATACAACCACCCGCAAAAACTGTCTGTGTCGGCTCAGCACGCATTCCAGGTGGTTGCAGACCCCGTGGGAGAAACATATGCATGCGAGTGCAGGCTATGGGACCACACAAGTGAGGACTACAAAAAATGTGTTACATACTGTACTACTTTTTTTGCAAAGTTTTTCTTCGAATGAAATGACAAAAAACATGTAGCTCTTCCAAAAGCAATACAGGTCGTTTCTGCGTGCATGTCCTGTGCATGATGCAGACAATTAAGGCTGCCAGCGTTCCAGAGAAATACATCCTCCGGAGATACACCAAACGCCCGAACATCCAGCCAACATTCAACAGAAATGATTTGAGGATAGTAGCGTCAAACAAGGCATCCAAACTACATTGAAAGCTCACCGCTGACGCTGAAAATGAGGGTGCACAGAAAAAGCTTGAGAAGCCAAGAGCAAATGGCGAGGTCGCGGGTCGCCATGGACAAACTTGAACAAGAACTCGACGCCATGCATTCTGCTGAAAATGGAGGTTTCGCGAACAATGAAGCCACTGAGCAGGATATTGCTACAATGTTATCTGAGATGAACCATCTGGGAGCTATTGACCCATTCGACAACGAGGAAGAGGAGCAGCAGCAACCGGAGCTTGCCCATGTGCACACTCAAGTGCACCAACAAGCTCACATGCGAGATCATGAGCTTGATGGTGCTGTAGGTGAACGACATGACAATAGCACATCCTACCAGCAGCAGCAGGAAAGGGTGATTAAACCACCCATATTCTCAAACACAAAGGGGAGGAAGAGCAAGACGCAAACAGAGAAAGTTGTGAAAGCAGCAGCCAAAAAGCCACCACGCCCCATCAAGCGCGTGGAATTTGGGCCGGACGACAAACCTCTCGGGATAAGGGCATGCGGATTCTGCAACGTCGTGAGCAACCATAACTACCGCACATGCCCACTCTGCACAGATGCCACTGTCAACAAGAACAAGAAGATTGGAGCCACCCAGGTTTCTACCAATGGAGACAACACACGTAACATCTACACTTGCCACAAGTGTGGGGGAACTAACGGACATAATGCCCGCACGTGCAAAGTGGGCAAGGAGGTCAGTGGGGCTGAACAGAAACAGGGCAAGGTACAGAGTTCCAAAAAATGAAATGAAGACTATGAAGAAGAATAGTTTGATGAGAATGACAACCAATCAGACGAAGACAATGAAGATGATAGTGTCGGGGACGAGGAAACTGAAACTAACGATGAAGGTGCCAAGGCTCAACCAGGAAAGGGCGTCGGCAAGGCACAACATTCGGGGCCAGTTAGGAGAAGCTCAAGACTGAACAATACATAGTGGTTATCCTGCTGCGTCAACTAAATAATTAGATTGTAGTCTCAGTTGCATCGACACACAATGAGGAAACATTTCAGAAACACTCTCGTTACCAAAACCTATTTAGCTTTATCGTTAATTTCTCGATCAGTACTATAGTTAAGATATAATTTATGATTTGTGCTTGCTGGAGTAGTGACATTATTATGTAAACCATTTGATAATCCTTTTGAATGCAGTCACAAATACATTTGAAAAAACTTATCTGGATATATCTGACGCAAATGCTACTGTCAACCAGTAACTCAGCAAAAATATGTCAAGGAAAATTTAAACTCTTGTAGTACATCAGTACTGATAATTCTCAGTTGTTAGTACAAGGCAGAGCACACATCATTACTGATATAATTTCTGATTTGTGTCCGCTGGAGCAGTGACATTATTATGTAAACCATTTGATAATCCTTTTGAATGCAGTCACAAATAATTTGAAAAAACTTATCTGGATATATCTGACGCAAACGCTACTGTCGACCAGTAACTCAGCAAAAATATGTCAAGGAAAATTTAAACTCTTGTAGTACATCAGTACTGATAATTCTCAGTCGTCGGTACAAAGGCATAGTAAAACAAACACACCCGTGAACACCTCAAAAAAACATCGTTCGAAAAAACAAAGCTATGTCTGCTTCTGCCAGTCCCAATTCAGAAAGACCATCTGTACATAAAAATAATTACCTCAACCAAAATCTGAATATAATACATCCTGTACTGATGAAAATCTAATTTATCTGTCAAAATACTCAGAGATTGTCTTGATATAAACAATCCTTTAAAAATACAAAAATTGTTTTAAAAAACATTAGCATCACACAAAGTCTCACTGGTATTTGCTAAGTTAAATTACACTTCAATCACCAGTCCAAGTACCACAGTAGAGGAGTTCAGGCCTCCATCATCACCGACCTGACACGTGCAAGTGGGATAAGCAGCTGATAAGTACAGCTTGACTATACGAATCAGTGCGACAGTAAAATGCCATCATCACCACCCCAGAGACATGCAAGTGGGATTTAGTAGGTCATAATTACAGCTTGACAAGACTAGTCAGTGCAGTAGTAAAAACCATTTAACTTGGACGGTTAGTTCTTCCACGCCTCCATCCCTGTCCATGCACTGCAAAAAACCCCATTCTCTTCCATTTCTCCCTCATTCCCACAAACCACCATTGCCGCTTCCATCTCCACTGTACACAAACCAAAAACTTCTCTCTCCCAAGCCCATAGTCGCCGTAGGAAGGCGATGGCGGAGGAACCATCTGCCAAGCGTCATCATGCCGAGACGTCGGACAAGAGCAGCAACCTCGTCGACATTCACGTCCTTGGCGAGAAGCGCGAGTACACAACAACCCTCACAGGGGTTGAGCTCCACGGCAACGAGACGCTGGAGATCGTCTGGACCAGCGTACCAGAAAAGGCCGACGAGGTGATCTCCAGGCTCTGGAGGAAGCTTGGTGGAAAGAGTCCGAATTGTAGGATCGTCGACGTTGGTGTGCACTACACCAACGAAGATGAACCTCCCTAGATGGCAGCAGTCCTGTAGTTGTGCGTCGACAACCTCTGCTTGGTGTAGCACATCGAAGCAGCCACAAAATGGTGAGCCATCCTACTCATTTTCCCTGTATGGTTTATCTATTTTATTAGTACTAAACTCCTTATTTATGTAAAATCTGACAAGTTCAACTACTAAAATGCAAGAAGTTCAAATAGATTTTCTTTGTCTTTTCTGCTAAACTTCTTATTTATGAAAAATCTGACGAGTTCAACTACACAAGTTCAACTACTAATGTAGTTTCTGAAGTTGATCCAATAGTGTAGTCTATGGACTCGATGAATTACAAAGATGTTTCTGAACTTGATGTAGTGAAGTATTTTCTGAATTTGATCTAATGTTATTTTCATAAGAAAATAAACTAAGGACTTGGTGAAGCACTGGTTATGTGTTATCCAATTCAACAAAAGTAAACTAAACTAGTACCGATGCAGAACATACAACATTGACTAAAACTATGTATAATCCAAAAAGAAGAATAACATGATGTACTTAATTTAATTTCAGAACTTTGTTTACTAGTTTTTGAAGTACATTCATCCATTATTTATCCTGTATAACACAACTACTTCATGGATTCATCGCTTGTAAGACAAAACAAAAATGAATAATTCAAACATCAAAGTAATGCTAATATTCAAAATGTCTCTCCCCTTGCAGGCCCAAGCACCTGAACGACATGCTGCAGCATGAGAAGTTGTTCACATTTGCCGGTTTCAGCATCGAAAGCGACAAAGAGAAGCTGAAGTTGTCCGGTTTGGAGATCAACCCCAACAAGTTCATCGACATTCAGCGCAAGTGGAGAGTTCCATACGCCGGAAAAGAGTATGACTCCTTGACTGATGTTGCAGCCAGCGTCATCCACCCATTCTACAAAGGCATGAAGAAGAACATCAACACGCATGAAGACTACAAACTATGGGGGACAAGCCCGCTGCCAGACAACCTCATCGAGTACGCAGGAGTAGATGCATATGCCACGTACAAGTCATGGTTCATAATCGACTACATCACAGATGGTTCGGAATTTGCAAAAGAGCGGGAGGCTGCGAAATTCTACGACCATCCCTATTGCCCCTATACGGGATGAAGATACATCAGAGCCTGCCTTCGTTTTACTTCTGCTTGTGCTTGCCTTTTATCTTGTTGTTTCAAATTAGCAGTTTTCTCTTGTTGGGTTGAACCAGTATGATTATGTCGTGCTTGACATGTTTGAACAAGTTTAGTTATGTCATCAAGTACAATGTTTTGCTTATCTCATTATATAAGTTT
Source organism: Triticum dicoccoides (assembly GCF_002162155.2). Lineage (NCBI taxonomy): Eukaryota > Viridiplantae > Streptophyta > Magnoliopsida > Poales > Poaceae > Triticum > Triticum dicoccoides. The sequence continues at coordinate 496,218,722 of NC_041387.1, forward strand.
GGTAGCTTGGTATGTTGTTAATCCATCATTTCAAATTCAAAAGTAGCTTCTGAATGGAACGTTGTGGCTGCTCTAAAGTACTAGTTATGATGCAACTAATCACACAACATTGTTCAATGTCTAGTTTCGATTCAATATTGTATAGAAAACATAACGTTGAGAACAATCAACACAATTTGAGTTGCTTAATAACGCTTCAAAAGTTGAAGCGAAAATTCTTAGTACTTCATGTAGTGTTCTCATTCATATGTAGCTGCTAGAAAATTAACAAGTACTACAAACATAAAAAGTTAAGAAGCATCAGCACAAACTTATGTTGGTCGCTCGCAGATTAAGAATGATAGTAATAGTACACTTGATCGGACAGTACATGCTTACTACAATAAAAAGTACAAAGAAGCATCAGTCCATAAGCGCTACTATGAATGCACTATCAGTACAACTCAGTCTACACACAAGTACCATAGTTCTGAAAATGACACCAGAAGACCCTTGAGAATAATCACAAAAACAAACACAAAAAAGAAGGCAAAAAACTCAAATGAAAAATATTACACTCACACAAAACTGACAAGAACTAGAACAAAAAGTATCAGTCCAAGTTACTGCTGGAGTCAAGTACTAGATTCAAACAAACAAAAACAAAAAAAAAACAAAAAAATGACCGCCCAAGGTCAGTCGCAGGCGCTGACAATGCTAGATACTTGAACCCGAGCCCGTGGGCGAATCCCTAGTCCGCACAATGTAGGACCCCCAACCAGGGCCCACAGGTCAAGAGAGAGAGCGAGCACCGTGTATAAGCGCTCAGGTAAGTATTCAGAGGAGTTCGACTGGTGAGCCTCGGCTACGCTTATAAACAGGTTCGGAGCCCCCTCAACTAGCAAGGTGGGACTAAACCCAGAGCGCACGCGCACGATGCACTGCACAGCCGCGCAGACGAGCTATCTGGGCCGAAAAACAACCCTTCTAAGCTCATCAACCATCAGTTGGCAATAATCCATTTTAGCCATGTCCTCAAAGACGAGACCCTCAAACATTGTTGCCTCTCTGGAAACACGCGGGGCAGAACCAGGCAACACAACCTTCATAAACACAACAATGAAGAACACTTTCAGAGCAAGGTCATCTTTGCTAGGATCCTTGACGAGCACCTTGAGCTTATTACTCAAATCCTTTTTCCTGATATCTTTGTTCCTGCTAATGTCAAGCTCCGATCTTAACTTCATCAAAGCGTCGTCATATTCGTCCTCTGACGGCCTTGGCGCAGAACGACCACCACGAGGGAAACCAAATAATTGATGTATACCATCGCTAGTGATGCGAAGCTTCTTATTAGCCTCACCCATGTCAAGAGTCATTGTATCAGGATCTATCCCCAGGTACAAAACTCCCATCAGAGGGCGGGAAATGTTAGACTTCACCCTCCACTTGAAGATAGGACCAAAACCAGATGCATGAACCCTAGCCACATGCCGACTCTCGAGCAATTTACCACAAGCTTCAACCTCTCCCAACGAGCATCGCACAGTTAAGTTAAATTTCCGTTGGTCACCTTCATCCAACGCAACTTTTCCGGCATTGCCTCCCACCGACTTGACCGAACTCATAACGCTAACAGGTTGTAGATGAAAATAAAGAAGCCACACCTTAAATAAATGAATATAGAAAACAAAACAAGCATGTGAAGGCAAGTAAAAAAAGAAAAGATTGCATAAGTCCAACTATTAAAACAACATCAGTACCACCCTCAATTGATGCTAACAATGACCAGCCTCACCTGTCCAGCATACCAGCCCAAACATAATTAAATCATTGCAAGTACAACTAGTAAGTCACATGAAGTACAAAACACATACCACTGAAAATTCATCTTCAGAATCAACTTCAATATCATCTTCTTCAGATACAGCATCTTCAGCTTCGACACGAGCACGCTTCTTCACACCTTTGTTCACCTTTGCAGGATGAACTTTACACTTCTTATTTTCTTTCAACAAAGACCGCTCTTGAAGAGGAGACGAAGAAGGCTTCTTATCAGGTTGGGAACCAGCTTTCACACATGGGCTACGCCTCTGTGTGCTTGGACTAATTTTCACCAATGTGCTTGGACTAATTTTCACAGCAACACTATCCCCATCGGTTTTGCTATTACCAGGTTGGGAACCAGCTTTCACACATGGGCTACGCCTCTGTGTGCCATCAGGATTTCGACCTGACATCTTCCTCTTCAAAACAGCTTTCTTCTCCTTAACTGCATCATGAGCAAACACTTGTGTCAAACGATTTTGCATCAAGTTTGTATTCACATGCATGTCACTTCCATGAGATCCGGCATCAACAGTTGAAAAGGCCGCATCACCACCTTCATCGCCTACACTTTAGGAGCTTGAGCAACATCCTCATCACTTCATTGCACACAAGCAGCCTTTTGACGCCGTTCCAGCTCCTTTCTCTTTTGGAAATCACACTTCTTCTTTCTTATCCTTTCATCCTCGAGCTGTAACTGCATAGGAACATCCTCAGCCTGAGTAACAGGCTCAGTGCCATCAACACTTTGTGACTGAGTAACAGACAACTGCAAGCTGCCATCACCATCATCAACGTTAAGAGAATACATTCCATCATTAATATCTTTAACAACATCATCAATGTCCTCATGAACACCATGGCTGTCATTAACTACATAAACCAATAACATAAGCACGCACATATAAAATTAAAACACAATTAACATTGCAGAGACAAGATAAATAAAGTGCATAGCATCAGACACAAACAGAAGGAACAACTGATGTAACTAAGCATATATATGTATTCAAGGCTGATAAAAAAGAGCAAATATAAGGGAAACACCAGCAATATTCGCAAGTTCTTCTAGAGGATTTGGTGTCTCAAAAATAACATTCACAAGATCTTTAAAGCGTTCTAATTTGTCAGAATCAGGAGGCATCGGCACTCCAACATCCGCAACAACATTATAATTAGCAAAAAAGTACATGAACAAGCAATCAGTTCAACTATGTGAACACTACAAGTGCACCCAATAAAACAATATGAACCCATCACTGGCACAACAAACTTCAGAAAAGACAACTCTTTCAACATCACACTAGGTCTTCACTAACTACTACAACCTATTCAAATGCCAGGACATCAGTTCAAACTACACATGGTGATAAGTACTACAACCTGTCTGCAGGTCGCATCAACTGCCAAAACCATACACACCACACATTCCATGGCAAAATTAACAGCTATCAAAATACATACAGATTATAAAGTCGATAAGGCAACACGTGTACAACCTAAAAACCAGATATGTTAAAACAACATCCAAAATACAGGGAAAATCACCTGCATTCAACTTGTCCGGACTGGATGGTGTACCCATTGAGATCTACAGTACTAAAATCTGCCGAACCAGATCTGCAAGACACATGAACAAAAATTAGGGCTCTGAACTATTTCATAAATGAAGCACGCCATACAAAGCAAAACTCTTACTAGCAAACACAAAGTCCGCCATGCAATCCAGTATCACTGCCGCCAACCGATCGTTCAATGGCAAAGGAACCCTAGCGAGTGCAGCTTGAGACAACAAGAGAGCAACAAATTAGAAATAGAGAGAAAATCTATACATAAGAGGACACAAGCGAAGTCAATGGCAGAGCAAAAGGAGCAAACAGAACACCCAGACCTCCACCCCTGGGGTTGAACCCGCCGACCGATGCTCCCGTGGCGAAGCAGGAGTAGCAACTTCCCTGCGAGAAGAGAAGAAGAGGGGAACGAAGAAGGAATCAATCTGGGGACGGGAGCGGAGCGGAATGGGGAAGATCGGAGGTTAAAAGGTGAGTGTGAAAAAACCGACAGCTAAAGCCCACAACCATGGTGAAGCCCACTATCTCAGGGCAGTTACAAAAGATAATAACAAAAATCAAACATAATAAAAAAATATAGAGGGAGAAAATAAACGGCTAAAGTACAAATAATAACTCACAACGGTACAATAAAAATAATCAAAACAGCACAAATGGAAAAATAATTCATAAAGAGGGGCAAGTCATGTTATGGAATCGCCTCCGCATGCGACGCCGCGGCACGCCGCGTCGTCGCCTCCTACGGCTCGTTCCTAGCTCGGCCTCACCGGGATGGGGGAGGGGGGGCCTCCCCCTACCCCACCCGGCCCGGCCTCACGCTAACGCGGCAGTGCGGTTATTCTGTCCCCCCCCACATGCACCCACACACCCCTAAGATAGATAATGGGGGCAAGTCCATACAAGGAAGATGTGTCAGTACAACTATGCCCCTCGGTGCGGTGTAGGTCAAGTCATGTTACGGACTCGTCTCTGCATGCGATGCTGCGGCAGCTGCGTCGTCACCTGCTACGGCACGTTCCAGGCTCGGCCTCGCCGGTATGACCCGACTCGGCCTCGTGCTAACGCGGCAGTGCACTCTCTTGACAGGCACAGTGC
>NC_041387.1:496224701-496225194 GCF_002162155.2 Triticum dicoccoides
CGGCTCGGCCACGCGCTAACGCGGCAGTGTGCTCGTTTGACAGGCGCGATGCGTTTATTCTGTCCCCCCCCACACGCACCCACACACACCTAAGATAGATAATGGGGGCAAGTCCATACAAGGAAGATGTGTCAGTACAACTATGCCCCTTGGTGCGGTGCGGGGGTAAGTCATGTTACTGACTCGCCTCCACATGAGACGCCGCGGCACGCCGCGTCGTCGCCTGCTATGGCTCGTTTCTGGCTCGGCCTCGCCGAGATGGGGGAGGGGGGTACCTTCCCCCTCCCCCCACTACTAGGAAAAGGGCTATAGATGGGATGGACACTAATGGCGCACCTGTCAGGTGGTGCGCCATTAGTGTGGAAGACACTAATGGCGCACCAGGTACAAGGTGCTCCACTAGTAACATTTTTTTCAAACATTCTAATGGCGCACCGTGGTACAGTGCGCCATTACTAGTGTAAACTAGTAATGGCGCACTGTTCCACGGTGC
>NC_041387.1:496226694-496233835 GCF_002162155.2 Triticum dicoccoides
CTCCTCGACGCGCTGCCTCCTCCTCTACGCGCCTCCTCCTCGACGCGCTGCCTCCTCCTCTACGCGCCTCCTCCTCGACGCGCTGCCTCCTCCTCGATGTGCCGCCTCCTCCTCGACGGGCCACCTCCTCCTCGACGCGCCGCCTCCCGCTGCCTCCTCGACGCCGGCGCCCTCCTACGCCCTCCTACGTGAGCCTCTCTTCAACTGTTTTTGCTGCTGTTCAGTTTTGAACAGCAAGTGTTCTAGGGTTCATAAGTGTTCTAGGGTTCATAAGTGTTTAAATACTTTTGATGAATTTGACCCACTCAACAGTCCAAGGTACTGATGAATTTGACACACTCAACAGTCCAAATAGCCAAAGGATAATTCCATTTCATTGCACTAACCACACTGATCTTATAGCATCTGATGATTGCAGGAGCAGGTTGCTCCTCAAACCAAACACCCATCCAGATTCTGTTTTTCTGTTGCTTTGTGTTTGTTATTAGAAGATTTTTCATAAATGCACACCCTAGAGATTCGAATCTCACTGATAGGACCCACCCACATGTCAGCAAGACACAGTTAATGTGTCATCCTTGTTATTTTTTCATGGACTCGTGGCTGTAGTTGCTTATATTCTGAGTGTTATTCTTAAGCAATGTCATTCTTGTGCAGAAAACCATAATGAGAGAGTGGTTTGCGTCAGAAACTTGGGGCCAGAGGACATAATGCTGCAAGCTAGTAACTAGTAGATCAGTAGATCAGTAGTTAGTTAAGTAGGATCAGTAGGATATTGCTTTTGTTTATATGCGGTCAATTTCTCAACTAGATAACTAGTAGATCAGTAGTTTATATATTGTCACATTGACTAGGTTTCATACAAAAAAAATTCAGGTTACATAAATTTGTAATTTTATATGGCAATATTATATAGTGGTGAAAGGCTCAGCTCTGTCTTACTAATGCTATGCAATGTTATAAAATGGCATCCATTTTGGGCTGGAAAAAAAGTTATTTCATGAGTTGACAAACTATCTGCTAATACTTCTTCATTGTGAGTAGTTCCACTTTTAGTTTATAAGAAGTATACTATGCTTATAACTAAGCCAAATGTTTACATTATTCTTATTACTGTGCATGCTGTGATGTTCTAGACAGTTTCTTAGAATCATCATATACAAATTAGAAACTTTCTAACATCTGCATATTTCAGGTTTCCAAGGAGGTAAAGGAAGTGAAGTTCAGACAGTGCAGCAGCAGCAACACCTCCAAGGTGAGAAATATGTTTAGTTAGGTACAGTTAGCATCATGTAAGAAAATGGCCATAATGTTCCCTGATAATGATCTATTTTGTCATAAAAATATATAGTGGACTGCCATGATACTGACATGGTCCTGTGTTTGCAAGCTGTCATAATCTTCAGTTTACTTGACTTTTGAGCCTGCTAGTAGTTTACTTCCATGAGTTGTTTTATTGACATGGCACATTTGCAATGGAGTTTTATATATCTTTAGCCACTGTTCATTAACAGCAAGTCAGTTTTGTTTATAGTTGAAAGTAAGTGTGTGGTTTGAAATTTTGACTGTTGGGGGTAGTATTGTAACTAGAAGACCATGTATTTTCAGAATTGAGCTAAAGATTTGGGGGGTAGTATTTCTGATTTTAGAGCACCTTTGCTGGATGTATTTTACAGCAGCTGTTGGAATCAAAACAATGCTTGCGGGTTGTCCTGTTAAGTTGAGTGGGTCATTAGAGGGCAGATAGAGTCACCTACACCAATTAATGTTTATGAAGAAGAAGAATAAACCTGCTACTGCTGATGTTATGCCTGTATTCACTGCTGTTGTTGCTGTACTTGTGATGATGTTGTACTTGTGATGATGCTACTTGTGATCTTCTGAAATGACCCATTGGCGACCTCATTACGCGGGGATAATGATTTTGCAGGTACCCTGAGAGGCCCTTGAGTTTGCCGGAATGTCGATTAACCTCCGTTCCGGCAAATTCGGGTACTCCATATGTCCTATTTTCAGCAAAGGTCGTGCTGAAATTTTCCATGAATTTTAGCATGACTTTGCTAAAAATAGGACATATGGGGTACTTGCGACTAATGCATGGGCCGGGGTATCTTAGTACATAGTTAAGTAGGATCAACAACCCCGCCATTCTTGCTGCATTAAACCATAGGTGGCAATAGAGCCAAGTGATTAGGCCCAACTTAGAATTCTCCTTAGCATTGATAAACCCTAGATGATAAACCCAACATAGGTGGCAATAGACCCAAGTGATTAGTGCCAAGTGATTAGGCCCAACCTAGGGTGCCTCGGTGTTGATGAGAACCTAAATGATGTACGCTTAGGCTTTTAGGGTGCCTCGGCGTCGACAAACCCTAAATGATAAAAGCTTAGATTTTAGGATGCCTCGGTGTCGACAAACCCTAAATGGTGAGACCATGATCTTGTTCCTTGACAATAACCAACTTTTTGACCAAACTTTTTTCCTATTTAGAGCGAAACATGGCCAACAATGATGAGGCCGGCGGTTTGGGCGGCAAGCAATTCTGGGAGCTGTCCCAGGAGATGGAGGAACAACCTCACCGCTATGAGGGCGCCGCGGAAGACACCGATCCTGACTACACAACCCCTAGTGGCGTCGGGGATGACACCACTGATGGTGCCACCGAGGATGCCACCACTGATGATGGCGGCGCACGCATAGATGGCAGCCAACCGAAGAAGCAAAGGAAGGACCGGCGCCCGAATGCGCTCCGCACCCTCAAGGAGGAATTTACGCAAGTGGACTCCGACGGGCATCCTACAGAGCCCAAACATATAGTCAAGGGGTACTCGGCAGCTCGGGTGCATTCTCCGGAGCACCGTCTCGATCAACACCGAGAACCTTAGGCATTAGAACCGAGGGAATTTGCGCAACCTCCTCTTCACGAAGCTGCATGAACGATACAAGTTCCTCGCCGAATTTGAAAACACACGCCTCTCAGAGAAAAAAGTGAACAGTGCCGCCCCCACGATGATGAGCACGGCCCTGTCTACTTGGAGAAGCGCGGTGAAGAGAATGATTGATGAAGGTGATAGTTATGAGAAGATCAAGGCGAAAAATCCTTCGATCAGCGAAGATGACTACAAGGAGTTCAAGATCAAGTGCGAGAGCAGAGCAACCTCCGAATCAAGTCAGTGGGGGAAAGAAATGTGGGAGTTGAACTTAGGGGAACACAAACTCGGTCCCGGCGGTTACAGAGTGGCGGAGCCTATATGGGACAAGGAGGACGCTGAGCGTGCCGAGCAAGGCCTACCGCCCCGCTTCGAGAAATACAGCGGTGACAAGCAGACCAGGAACTTTGTCAGGGCCCAGTACAAGGAGGACCCGATAACAAAGGAGTTTACCACGAATCCGAAGACCAGGGCGCTTGAGCTTGCTCTGGCGAAGGAGACTGAAAGCAGTAACGCAGGGTCGTCTCACAACACCCCTGCTTGGGACAACACTCTAAATAGGCGTTGAACGTAATGAAAAACAAGGATAAGCTCAGTAAACCGACGTCAGCAGGTCGTGTGGCCCGCAAAAGCTTGTCCACAAAATGGTCGTCATACTATACCGCTGGTGGGCGAAATGAGAAAAAGACCAGCTCGAAAAGCTAGTTGCGCGAGGTTGAAGAACTCAAGGCACAAGTGGTGTGGATTCCGGAGATTATCCAGGAGCAAGTGCAAGTACAACTAGGGACGACGCTCACCAGCATTATGCCTACCTTGATTCATGGGCTGACGACGTGGATTGCGGGTGGCCAACAGGGGCCGCCCCCGATTCCCAGCTTCACGGCCAGCAACTCGCACAACGCGCAGGCGGCGCCATTGGTGTCTCCGGCGGCGCCATTGGTGTCATAGGTAGCGGCGGTATTGGTGTCTCCAGCGCCGGCACGGGCATTGGAGCTTAATGCACCCGGGTGTACGCCGGCCGGCACCTCGCCAGCAAGCGGCCCCTCCGTCAGTTGCACGCCCGCCGTTGGCGGTGCCTCGACATTAGCCGAGCTCGACGCCATCATCACGATAAATAGTTAAGCCTCTCGGCCGAGGACTTCATCTCGTTTTGCCTTTGACTGGGCATCCCTGACGCCCTACATGTTTTCGCAGGGCACCGCCGACGTTCCGTGCACTCTCCTGCACTTCGTGAACGACGAGTTGGTCGATGTCGCCAAGGGTAATATCGTTCAACCGGGCAACCCCGTGTTCCACGGTAAACCGATGCCACCCACCATGTATAGGGTTCAACTGGTTCGGGTGCTGCCAGGCTGCGACGAGTTGTTACCTCCGATTCAACCCGCCGGGGCCGACGAAGAAGATCTGATGACCCTCAGCGCCTGCCTAAGCTGGCCCCTGCTTTGGCCGAAGAGCCAGATTCGTTTGGGGGCGGGAGACACCACCCCACAGACAAGACCGCCAGTCATGTCGGCGCCGCGCCATGGCAAGAACGCCGCAATGCTATCGGACATGTCGGACATCCATATGGCATAGGATCTGGACGACGACGATAACGACGACGGTACATTTACCAACATCGATAAGTACTTTGCCGAACATGGGTACGGTGACGATTTCGGCGGGCCTAAGACTCAAGAACCCAACCAAGGCGACCGCGATCTAGCTGGTACAGCGGAGAAATCCAATTGCAACAGCGTCGTCTGGCGTTCAGTTCTCAAGAGACGCCTCCAGCTCCCGCCTTCACCGAGCCTCAGATAGCTGAGGTGCGAAATATTATTAGCCCCAACACGCTCAAGAAGGCGGTCTGTGAGCAGAACTCGGTCCCATTACAGCAGATCAAGAAGAAGGGACGGAAACGAAAGACTGCCAAGGGCGCCAGTGCGAGCCAGCCGGCACCGAGTACGATCCATGCTCAGGACGGGCCACCTTCACCTCAGGATATCTCAAGGATGGTGCATGTGGCGGGTAGGGCGATGCTACCGACAAATATGCTCAATGCTGCAACCGGTGCTATGTGGAGTTTGCATGACAGCGTTCTATCTTTGGAGAAGCGGTGTCTCTCCCAGAAAGATGTGGCATACCCGGTTTTCGTGGCCAAGGTGCCAAAGGGCAAGGGCTTTGTGGATGGCGCCATCGGGGGTACGATCATCCTGCGGTTTGATGACATATTTGCTATGTTTAATCTTCATCCGTTGCACTACACCTTCGTTCGGCTGTTTTTGCTGAGTATGGAGATGCGGATCATTCGAAACAAGACCCCGGACATCGTGATAGTCGACCCCTTCTACATGCGTGCCAAGATCTTGGGCAACGCTAGGGACCGGCAAGTCGCAAGTGCACACCTCAAAGGCGTCATTCTGGCAAACCCAGATAAGGATAACTTCCTCGTGCCTTACTTTCCCGAGTAAGTCATCCCCTCACCGCCCCGTAACATATGATTTCTTAGATTTCGATCGTTCTTTTTTTCTAACATTCCGTGTTCTGTGCAGTGACACACATTGCACACTCATCCTATTAAGCCCAAAATATTCCACGGCCACATATTTCGACCAGGACCGTGACTCCAAGATAGACTACAAAAATATCAAGAAAGTTCTTGATGATGCTCTCCCCGGCTACGCCACATCTGGAGGCACCTTTAAGAGGCTAGTTCGTAGATACGGCAGGCACGTGTTCACCCACAATGCGACGTTCCCCTGCGTCAAGCAGCCGCCTGGCGGTCAGAAGGATGCCTACTACGCCCTCCATCACATGAGGGCGATCGTACGGGACCATAATCACCTTCTGCTACCAAATAATGTCAAAGATTGGGCCGCAAGCTTGGCGACAATCCAGGACGCGGACCTCCGACAAGAATTCTTTCGCATCCAGTCGGAGTTTGCAGAAATCATCCATCAAGATGTCCTTCGTACCTCGGGGCAGTTCTACCTCAGAGAGCAACCGTCCAACAGTAAAATAGACACAACACTTCAAATGCAGGCTGACAACGCCCGCGACTTCATGACCATCACGAAAGACAGCGGCTTCATCCACGCTCCGGTCCCATGAGTCGAGTCGAAAGTAGTGATGCTATCTGTAGTTCTGAAACATCGATTAGCTCATGTTGTAATTAAACTTTAATGAACTTGTATGTCTCTTTGGTTTGGACAGTCATTCAACTTAGATGTAATAGATGCTATTTATTAGTAGGACCATGAATCGTGCTATTAATGTCTTGCTTTTCTCTTCCGATCCTTTTTTTGCATACTTATATATTGCTTATGTATTGTCTGTTGTCTGGCTTGTGCATAGAGATGCCGTCGTCGTATGTCGTGTACAAGGGTAAGGTTCCCGGAGTCTACGGCGACTGGGAGGAGTGTTGGAGACAGGTTCACCGTTTCAGCGGTAACAGTTACAAACGGTACATCACTAGGGCGGAGGCGGAATCTAGATACGCCCGCTATCTAGCGGGAGAGAGGAGGGAGCGTTGGAGGAACCGGGTGAAGACCAGTTTCATCGCGATGATGCTCATCGTGATGACCACAACTCTCTTCTATGTGATGTTAGTTTAGATGATCGATATCTACTTGTAATGTGAAGACAAACTCGCTACTCGCAGTCTGCGAGACTTGTAATGTTCTATCTTCGTTCGGTCTTTTGTATTCAGATACTAATATGATGAATTGTATTTGGAGACTTACCTTCTATTGTATTCGATGAATCTGATGTTGCTGTGTGGTCTGTCTATATTCTGTCAAATAATATATTTTGTAACCTGTGAAAAAATCAGAAAAAAAACAAAAAAAACTAATATTAATACTAATGGCGCACCACACAAGACACTAATGGTGCACTGTAATAATCACACTAATGGCGCATCATCCACTGGTGCGCCATTAGAAAGCCAAAGCACATGGGTACATATGGCCCCCTGGGAGGAATTCTAATGGCGCACCATAGGAAATTCTAATGGCGCACTGCTCGGTGCGCCATTAGAACACCAGATACTAATGGCGCACCAGTTGTGCGCCATTAGAATTTAATTCTAATGGCATGATGCTAGTGGCGCACCAGTAGTGCGCCATTAGTAGGCAAAACTGGTGCGCCACTAGCATGCCTTTTCCTAGTAGTGCCCCCCCCCCTTGTCTCTTCCTCGTGCTAACGCGGCAGTGCGCTCGTTTGACAGCCG
>NC_041387.1:496234367-496242974 GCF_002162155.2 Triticum dicoccoides
CGATGCGCCAGGTGTCTGCCAGTTATTCGCTGTCGTTGCCATGTCATTTGCTTGCGTGTTGCATTTTATCATGTCATCATGTGCATTTCATTTGGCATGCGTGTTCGGCTCATGCATCCGAGCCTTCTCCCCGTTGTCCGTTTTGCAATCCGGCGCTCCTATGTCCTCCGGCGTTCCCCTTTCGTCTCTCGTTGTGTGCGGGTATTAAACTTTCTCGGAATGGCCCGAGGTTTGCCAAGTGGCCTTGGTATAGCACCGGTAGACCGCCTGTCAAGTTTGGTGCCATTTGGAGCCCGTTTGATACTCCAACGGTTAACCGGGTAACCGTAAAGCCTCTTTCTCCTTGCAGCCCAACACCCCTTCTGAAGTGGCCCAAAACCTATCTAACTCCTCTCCATTCTCTCGGTTGTTCGATCACGATCGTGTGGGCGAAAACCGCTCCTCATTTGGACTCCCCTAACTCCCTCTAGCTATAAAAACGTGCTCCCTCTTCATTTTCGCGGATGCTTTCCCCCGAAACCCTAGCCCCGCTCCTCTCCGCCGCCGGACACGTCCGGATCCGCCCAGACATGTCCGCCCGCCGCCCCACAGCGAATCTGCCGCCGCCATGTGTCGCCTCGCGCCGCCGCCGCCCGCCGGGGCCCAACCGCGGCCCACCCGGGCCCGATCTGGGCACCCGAGGCCCGCGTCAGCCCCGGCTCCCTCCGCCGCCGGGCCGCTCGCCGAAATCGCCGCCGGCTCGCCCGCCGCCGTCGGAACCTCGCCGCCGTCCGTGCCTGCGCCGGAGCTCCTCCGTGCGCCGCGCCGCCGAGCCCGTCCGGCGCAGCCCTGCGGTTCCTTCGCGCCCTCGCCGTCCCGCCGGCCTCCTCCGCCCCTCGCCGGAGTTCGTCCATCGCCGGAGCCTGGCCCACTCTAGATCCGGTCCGGCCTGGACCAGATCCACCAGGCCGCCCAACCAAACGCCTCCGCCCGTCCCGGATCCGCTCCGTCCCGGGATCTCCTCGTCCCGGGTTGACTTTCCAGAGGGTAAAAATTTGTCTAAGTCCCTAGATTCAGTAATTTTCATGCCATGTTCATCATGTCGTATCTATGCATCCGTGGCTCCGTTTCATGCGTGTAATATGTCAAATTTTTCTCCTCGACGAGTACATCATTTCATTCCATGGCATCATATTCATTTGAGGTCATCTAGATGCCTGAATCATCGTTGTAAGAGTGCTTCATGATGTTTTCTGCTGTCTGTTATCAGAACGAGCTCTTTTGTCATTTTTGCCATGATTGATGTGTGCATCCTATGAGGTTGATGTCTACATGTGTTTTGAACTATGCCATGTCTTCTTTACAGAGGTGCTTACCATGTATTTTTATGATCAATGTGGTGACTAGAACAAGCATGCAAACTAGGCATCGTGATATTGCTGATTTTAGTCCCTGTTCTGCTGTAATTTTGATGCCATGTAAACTTGATGCTACAGAGAGATCCATGCATATTTTGAGATACTTCAGTAAGGGTGTTTTGAACATGTGGTTATTGTCTATCCATACCTGCCCTTTGTTGCAATTACGGAGTATTCTAGCATGTCATTTCTGTGCTCTACTTTTGCTTCAAAATGTTTCCTGGCAGATTGTTTACATGTTATTCAATTTGGCCAAGCTTGCTATAGTTGATCCTTGCATGCTATGGACTTGTTCTTGCCTTGGTTGGTTACATAAACATGTCTTATTGATGATGCTATGATTATCTTTTCATGCAATGACTTGTGGTGAGTGAATCGAGCTTGTTAAGTAGGGTTCATGATGTTGCTGTTTTGCTGGGCTGAATCTGTTATTTCGTGATGCCATGTAAACATGCTTCTACTAATCATTTTATGCATAATCTGGAGATGTTCTATAAACATGTTTTGATCTACATGTCATCCTCTATCCATTCATGCCCCTGGTTGCATTTATAGCTTGCTGTAGATTGTTCATATCTTGCTCCAAAGTTGCTTCATAATGTTGCCGTCAGCCTGTTTACATTAAGTTCAGTTGTTTCCATGTGTTTTGCTAGTGTTCCATGCACCCTATGACCTTGCTATTGCCATGCTTAGCTTCACAAATATGTCTTCTAACTATTGGTTGCCTTGCCATGCCATGTAATGCTCTTTAGTGAGTTTCACAAGCTCATCTATATGCCTTCATAATTCTGTTTCTGCCATGTATGAATCTGTATTATAACTTGCTATGTTTACGTGGGTGCCATCATATTTTCTGATCCTTTTTGGCTTATGGTCAGTAAAGGAATTTTGATCTATGCAATTAGTAGAATCATGCCATGTCTTGTTTTTCTATTATAAGTTCCTGTAACATGTTGTTTGATAGCTCTAAACATTGCATCGTGATGTTATTTTCTGCAAAGTCTGAAATTGTTATTACTTGCAATCTTACCATGTGTGTTTGAGCATGTTCTAGTGATTTCTAGATATAGCTCAGTGTTCATGTTTTGTTTTGCTTTACCTTTACATCATGCCCATGTCTTTTTTTTTCATGTTGAGATGCTGTAGCATATTGTTTTGATTCTTGCAATATGCCTAGTTGCTGTTTTGGACAGCTTGTCCTTTAAACTTGTATAGAGTGCATGTGTTGAACCGTTGCTCCGTTTTGAGTGTGCTCTATATGAAAGTTGCTTGATTTTGCATGTAGTTTCATATTATCTTGTTGCATCCTTGTTTTGAGGTGTTTGCTTGATATTTGGGAGCATTTTGCATCAATGCCATGTTTAACTTGTTTTGCTCATATCTTCTAGGCCGTAACTCCGAACTAAATGAACTTTATATGTAACTTGACTAGAATCTCATGTAGATCATCTTGGTGCATCTTAACTTGCTGTTTAACAATTTGAACATAAGGTTTATTCAGATCTGGACCAATTTCGAAATATGCAAATGAGGACTTACTAGAATTGTTATATGTTGTTTCCGGCCTCATTTAAACTTGCCTTGATGTGTTGCTCTTGTTTGCATCATCTCTTGCCATGAGTAGCTTCATGTGGTTTTGTCATGCATCATGCTTGTTCGTGCATCATGTCTTGTTCATGTGTGGAGTGTTTACTATGTTGTGTGCTTCTTTTCGATAGTTCCTGTTTCATTGCGATCGTGAGGATTCGTTCGTCTACGCTTGGTTCGTCTTTGAGGCTTCATCTTCTTCATCGACTCGTTCTTCTTCCTAGCGGGATTTCAGGCAAGATGACCGCTACCCTGGATCTCACTACTATCATTGCTATGCTAGTTGCTTCGTTCTATCGCTTTGCTGCGCTACCTATCACCTGTTTATCAAGCCATCCCAAATTGCCATGAACCTCTAACCTTTGACACCTTTCCTATGCAAACCATTGATTGGCTATGTTACCGCTTTTGCTAAGCCCCTCTTATAGCGTTGTTAGTTGCAGGTGAAGTTGAAGATTTCTCCATGGTGGACAGGATTTTGGTTGGGATATCACAATATCTCTTATATTATTAATGCATCTATATATTTGGTAAAGGGTGGAAGACTCGGCCTTTTGCCTAGTGTTTTGTTCCACTCTTGCCGCCCTAGTTTCCTTCATACCGGTGTTATGTTCCTGGATTTTGCGTTCCTTACGCGGTCGGGTGATTTATGGGACCCCCTCGACAGTTCACTTTGAATAAAACTCCTCCAGCAAGGCCCAACCTTGGTTTTACCATTTGCCTCACCACCACCTATATTTCCGTTGGGAGTAATTAACCCAAGGGTCATCTTTATTACAGCCCCCCCCCCCGGGCCAGTGCTTGTCTAAGTGTTGGTCTGAACTAGAGCCCTTTGCAGCGCCCCCTCAGGGAAACTTGAGGTCTGGTTTTAGTTGTATGGATTGCTCATCCGGTGTTGCCCTGTGAACAGATATGCGCAGCTCCTATCGGGATTGTCGGCGCATCGGGCGGCTTTGCTGGTCTTGTTTTACCATTGTCGAAATGTCTTGTAAACCGGGATTCCGAGTCTGATCGGGTCTTCCTGGGAGAAGGTCTATTCCTTCGTTGATAGCGAGAGCTTGTCATGGGCTAAGTTGGGACACCCCTGCAGGGTATAATCTTTCGAAAGTCGTGCCTGCGGTTATAGGTAGATGGGAATTTGTTAATGTCCGGTTGTAGACAACTTGACACCAGATCCGAATTAAAACGCATCAACCGCGTGTGTAGCCGTGATGGTCTCTTCTCGGTGGAGTCCGTGAAGTGAACACGGTTTCTGGGTTATGTTTGACGTAAGTAGGAGTTCAGGATCACTTCTTGATCATAACTAGTTGACGACCGTTCCGCTTGTTCTTTTCTCGCTCTTATTTGCGTATGTTGGCCACCATATATGCTTAGTCGCTGCTGCTGCCTCACCCCTTTACCCCTTCCTTTCCCTTTAAGCTTTGCTAGTCTTGATACCCATGGCGATGGGATTGCTGAGTCCTCGTGGCTCACAGATTACTACAACAACAGTTGCAGGTACAGGTTTTGCGATGATCATGACGCGAGAGAGAAGCTTGCTTGCGTTGAGTTCTTCTTCTGCTTCTTCTTCGATCAGGGAATAGGTTCCAGGTCGGCAGCCTGGGCTAGCAGGGTGGATGTCGTTTGTGTTTCTGTTTGTGATTCATCCGTAGTCGGATGATGCTCTTATGTATTGTGATGTTGTATTCATGTGGCATTGTATGCCTTATGTATGTTTTCCCATCTATTATGTAATGTTGATGTAATGATATCCACCTTGCAAAAGTGTTTCAATATGCGGGTCTATCCTTGGTGGGACCTTCGAGTTCCTTTTGGATAGGGTCGCATATTGGGTGTGACAAGTTGGTATTAGAGCCTCGACCGACCCTACGATCCCCCTTGATTGATCATGTAGTTTGGTCGTTGTTGAGTCTAGAAGAAAACTATTTTGAGTCTTAGGATTATATATATCGGAGAGTAGGATTCTTTTTACTCCTCAACCCCCTTCGTTGCTCTGGTGAGGACTCCTGACGTAGATGTTTTGTCTTTCCTCTCCTCAAATTTCACTCAAATTTTTTTAGGATCACGCGGGTATCTTGGAATCGTTCCGATGGTTTTGTGACGAGAACATTGTTCTTGGTGCCTCCTGTCTATTTATGTGGCTTTGACCCGGGGAGTTGAGCTCCGAGGTGTTGTCGTCACAATTTTATCGTTGCAGTTCTGGAATACCTGAGTTTTGCCGACATCGAAAATCTCTTTTATGCAGTTGTTGGTGAGATAACCTCGACGTCACCCAGTACTGGGAAGTTCGGGAGTATTGCCATAACTCGTATAACGGATGCTTTTCGAAGGTTGAGGTACACGATTTCCGGAGGTTTCTTGGTTATGTGTTGATGGATGGATACAGCTGGAGGTAGGTATTGTTAGTTTGCGTGAGATATATTGCTTCCCCTATATCCCCAACACCAGATTGCATAACCAGAAAGTTTCGGGAGTTTTATAGGTGGGAATTCAAGTAGCTCCTAGAATATCTTTTCGACAGATGCATGATATGAGATTGGGGTTCGATGTCTAGTGGTCCGCCTTTCCACGGTCGTTTTTATAGTGGTCTCATTGTGTCTTAAAGAACCCTTGGCTATGCTGGTTCGGGGACTCTTCGTATGTCATGTGCACTACCTTGTACATGATGGTGCTGTACACTCGAGCCTGTGTGGGCCCCACCACGAAAACTTTGGACGAAATCTCTATCATATGTTTGTTCCGGATTATTCTGCAAGCCAAATCCTTTGTTTTCTTTTGAGTTGTGGTATTTGAGTTGCTTCAAAGTCAAGTGTTGATTCCATACCTTTGCTAAGCGGTGTTCTCATATTTCTATGGGAGTACTAATCCTTTTGATCATTGAGTTTTTCATGTTAATTCTTTCCAACCGGTGTGCTCCTTTTCAAGTGGATCCGATCATTTCAACATTCGCAAGATCATCTCTCAGTTTCCCAACGTTGTTTGTTTCATCCGTCCCAAGTTGTCTTTGTTTTCCCGCCCTCCCACCCTTTTTCTTCAAGGACCCAGATTTCTTAATCAAGTATCCATTTATTCATGTGAAGTCTATTCACTCTTTTCAATCAATGTTCTTACCCGGTGATTATCATGAAGTTGGCCAGGAGCTTCAAGTTCATCATTCTTCATTCTTGTATTCTTCTCCGGTGGATCCAATTCAAGCTTTCAATGTTGATCATATTCCTTTCCTCGTGGCAAATGCTTTCTCATGCCGATGCACCTCTTTATCATTCACTTCTTCCTATTCATTTGTTCTGGAGTGCTGAAGATATCTCACAAGACTTCTATTTTCTTTCTGAATCCGTTCAAGATATTTCGAGGTTTTCTCTCTTTCAAGCTATTTAATTCTACCGGTGCAATCTCTATTTCAAGCAATCCTTCAACGGTGTTTCTTTTGAGTGGGCCCTAACCCACAGGTCTTTTCCCAGGATCTTACCTCACTCTTCTAATTATTCCAGAGCTATTCCAATGTCTTTTCAGAGTTTGACGTAAGAATGAAGTTCATCAGTCACATGCCATCTCCAAGATCGATTTCAAATTATTTCATTGTTGGCTCAACCTCTTTTTTTTCATCCTTCCGGAGTGTCTCAACAATTCATGGTGGTGTTTCTCATCGTCATTCTCGAATTTTGAAGACCGTAGAAGTGTTTACTCTAAATCTTGGTCCGTTCTCTTGAAGATTCATAGTTCTAGCTTATGTCATCCTCTCACAATTGTTTTCCATTGTGATAATTCTTTTCAACCATCCGACGCATTTCAGGAGTTGCTTCCTTTATTGATAATCCGAATGCCATCATTTCTGAATATTTCTCATTCTCAACCTTCAACTCTTGTTCTCCAAATTTAACCGATGGATCATTCAAATATCCTCTAATCAGTTCATGATCTCTTTGTTCTCATGTATCTAAATTCCCTCAAGTATCTTCATTCGTTCTCTAATTCTTACCGGTGATTCACCCCTTTACTTCTTTCATTTTCAATTCTAACGGTGGTTCCTTCAAGATTTCTCTTTCTTCGTTATCATTTTAATCCATTCGTTCCTTCAATCCCACCGGTGGTTCCATCAATACCTTCTCAGGTTTACGCTATATCTCTTTTAATCCTTTCTACGAGAATAAGTAGTATGCCAAATCCGTTGCTTGTCATCAATTTAAATTGGTGAAGGATAGGCATGACATAATTCCTATTCTTGTTTCATGCAAGTGATTAATTCCTTCTTCTGGAGATTGTTCATGATGAAGTAATTCTCGGTTCTAATATTCATCTTTTCTTTCCGGAGTTCCAAGTTTTCTCGGTTATATCGTCGCAAAGCTCCATCTAAATCATCGCAAGGCTCATCTTATTCTTTCATCCAATTTTATCTCGTCATCCTTTTGTCACCAGAGTTCTTCATGGTGGTTCTTCATGGTTTAATTCATTCTTTCAAGAGTTCATCAAGATTCTTATCAAAGGAGCTCAAGTATCTTTCCTTCTTCATTTTCGAAGTGCAATTAATTCTCCGTATTTCTTTTGAAGTGGAGTTTTTCATTTCTTCGTTCTTCTCAGATATTCAAATCCGTTCAATCATTCCTTCTAAGTTCTTTTCAATTCTTTCAGTTCTCCCGGAGGCATTGCTTTGTTCATCTCGTCGAGTGCCATCTCTTTGGGTGAAGCTCATGTTCTATTCTTTCCTTGTTCAACTGAAGTGCTGCCTAAATCCTTTCAGTCTTATTCATTTCTTATCTCGTTCTAACCAAAGTGGTTTCATAGTCTATCTGATTCCGTGAGCCTTCGATTATCGTCATTCTCGTCATTCCTCTCTTCTTCTCGAGTGCTCTCGATTCTTTGCTTCTTCTCTTCAGTTCTTGCTTCATCTCATCCTCTTTTCTCTTCCGTCTCGGTCCTAAGATCTCGGGACGAGATCTCTTGTTAGTGGAGGAGTGTTGTAACGCCCCGGTTTCGATGCGCCAGGTGTCTGCCAGTTATTCGCCGTTGTTGCCATGTCATTTGCTTGCGTGTTGCATTTTATCATGTCATCATGTGCATTTCATTTCGCACGCGTGTTCGGCTCATGCATCCGAGCCTTTTCCCCATTGTCCGTTTTGCAATCCGGCGCTCCTATGTCCTCCGGCGTTCCCCTTTCGTCTCTCGTTGTGTGCGGGTATTAAACTTTCTCGGAATGGCCCGAGGTTTGCCAAGCGGCCTTGGTATAGCACCGGTAGACCGCCTGTCAAGTTTCGTGCAATTTGGAGTCCGTTTGATACTCCAACGGTTAACCGGGTAACCGTAAAGCCTCTTTCTCCTTGCATCCCAACACCCCTTCCAGAGTGGCCCAAAACCCATCTAACTCCTCTCCATGCCCTCGGTCGTTCGATCACGATCGTGTGGGCGAAAACCGCTCCTCATTTGGACTCCCCTAACTCCCTCTAGCTATAAAAACGTGCTCCCTCTTCATTTTCGCGGATGTTTTCCCCCGAAACCCTAGCCCTGCTCCTCTCCGCCGCGGGACACGTCCGGATCCGCCCGGACAAGTCCGCCCGCCGCCCCGCAGCGAATCCGCCGCCACCATGTGTCGCCTCGCGCCGCCGCCACCCGCTGGGGCCCGACCAGG
>NC_041387.1:496243438-496247301 GCF_002162155.2 Triticum dicoccoides
GCGCTCGCCGGAGCTCCTCCGTGCGCCGCGCCGCCGAGCCCGTCCGGCGCAGCCCCGCGGTTCCTTCGCGCCCTCGCCGCCCGCCGGCCTCCTCTGCCCCTCGCCGGAGTTCGTCCGTCGCCGGAGCCCGGCCCGCTCCATATCCGGTCTGGCCTGGACCAGATCCACCAGTCCGCCCAACCAAACGCCTACGCCCGTCCCGGATCCGCTCCATCCCGGGATTTCCTTGTCCCGGGTTGACTTTCCAGAGGGTAAAAATTCGTCTAGGTGCCTAGATTCAGTAATTTTCATGCCATGTTCATCATGCCGTATCTCTGCATCCGTGGCCCCGTTTCGTGCGTGTAATATGTGAAATTGTTCGTCTCAACGAGTACATCATTTCATTCCATTGCATCATATTCATTTGAGGTCACATATATACCTAAATCATCGTTGTAAGAGTGCTTCATGATGTTTTCTGCTGTCTGTTATCAGAACGAGCTCTTTTGTCATTTTTGCCATGATTGATGTGTGCATCCTATGAGGTTGATGTCTACATGTGTTTTGAACTATGCCATGTCTTCTTTACATAGGTGCTTACCATGTATTTTTGTGATCAATGTGGTGACTAGCACAAGCATGCAAACTAGGCATCGTGATATTGCTGATTTTAGTCCCTGTTCTGCTGTAATTTTGGTGCCATGTAAACTTGATGCTACAGAGAGATCCATGTAGATTGTTCATATCTTGCTCCAAAGTTGCTTCATAATGTTGTTGTCAGCCTGTTTACATTAAGTTCAGTTGTTTCCATGTGTTTTCCTAGTGTTCCATGCACCCTATGACCTTGCTATTGCCATGCTTAGCTTCAAAAATATGTCTTCTTACTGTTGGTTTCCTTGCCATGCTATGTAATGCTCTGTAGTGAGTTGCACAAGCTCATCTATATGCCTTCATAATTCTGTTTCTGCCATGTATGAATCTATATTATAACTTGCTATGTTTACGTGGGTGCCATCATATTTTCTGATCCTTTTTGGCTTATGGTCAGTAAAGGACTTTTGATCTATGCAATTAGTAGAATCATGCCATGTCTTGTTTTGCTATTATAAGTTCCTGTAACATGTTGTTTGATAGCTCTAAACATTGCATCGTGATGTTATTTTCTGCAAAGTCTGAAATTGTTATTACTTGCAATCTTACCATGTGTGTTTGAGCATGTTCTAGTGATTTCTAGATATAGCTCAGTGTTCATGTTTTGTTGTGCTTTACCTGTACACCATGCCCATGTCTTTTGTTTTCATGTTGAGATGCTGTAGCATATTGTTTTGATGCTTGCAATATGCCTAGTTGCCGTTTTGGACAGCTTGTCCTTTAAACTTGTATAGAGTGCATGTGTTGAACCGTTGCTCCGTTTTGAGTGTGCTCTATATGAAACTTGCTTGATTTTGCATGTAGTTTCATATTATCTTGTTGCATCCTTGTTTTGAGGTGTTTGCTTGATATTTGGGTGCATTTTGCATCAATGCCATGTTTAACTTGTTTTGCTCATATCTTCTAGGCCGTAGCTCCGAACTAAATGAACTTTATATGTAACTTGACTAGAATCTCGTGTAGATCATCTTGGTGCATATTAACTTGCTGTTTAACAACTTGAACATAAGGTTTATTCAGATCTGGACCAATTTCGAAATATGCATATGAGGACTTACCGGAATTGTTATATGTTGTTCCCGGCCTCATTTAAACTTGCCTTGATGTGTTGCTCTGGTTTGCATCATCTCTTGCCATGAGTAGCTTCATGTGGTCTTGTCATGCATCATGCTAGTTCTTGCATCATGCCTTGTTCATGTGTGGTGTGTTTACTATGTTGTGTGCTTCTTTTCGATAGTTCCTGTTTCGTTGCGATCGTGAGGATTCGTTCGTCTACGCTTGGTTCGTCTTCGTGGCTTCATCTTCTTCATGGACTCGTTCTTCTTCCTAGCAGGATTTCAGGCAAGATGACCGCTACCCTGGATCTCACTACTATCATTGCTATGCTAGTTGCTTCGTTCTATCGCTTTGCTGCGCTACCTATCACCTGTTTATCAAGCCATCCCAAATTGCCATGAACCTCTAACCTTTGACACCTTTCCTATGCAAAGCATTGATTGGCTATGTTACCGCTTTTGCTTAGCCCCTCTTATAGCGTTGTTAGTTGCAGGTGAAGTTGAAGATTTCTCCATGGTGGACAGGATTTTTCTTGGAATATCACAATATCTCTTATATTATTAATGCATCTATATATTTGGTAAAGGGTGGAAGACTCGGCCTTTTGCCTAGTGTTTTGTTCCACTCTTGCCGCCCTAGTTTCCGTCATACCGGTGTTATGTTCCCGGATTTTGTGTTCCTTACGCGGTCGGGTGATTTATGGGACCCCCTCGACAGTTCGCTTTGAATAAAACTCCTCCAGCAAGGCCCAACCTTGGTTTTACCATTTGCCTCACCACCACCTATATTTCCCTTGGGAGTAATTAACCCAAGGGTCATCTTTATTACAGCCCCCCCCCCCGGGCCAGTGCTTGTCTAAGTGTTGGTCCGAACTAGAGCCCTTTGCAGCGCCCCCTCAGGGAAACTTGAGGTCTGGTTTTAGTTGTACGGATTGCTCATCCGGTGTTGCCCTGAGAACGAGATGTGCGCAGCTCCTATCGGGATTGTCGGCGCATCGGGCGGCTTTGCTGGTCTTGTTTTACCATTGTCGAAATGTTTTGTAAACCGGGATTTCGAGTCTGATCGGGTCTTCCTCGAAGAAGGTCTATTCCTTCGTAGATCGTGAGAGCTTGTCATGGGCTAAGTTGGGACACCCCTGCAGGGTATAATCTTTTGAAAGCCGTGCCTGCGGTTATAGGCAGATGGTAATTTGTTAATGTCCGGTTGTAGACAACTTGACACCAGATCCGAATTAAAACGCATCAACCGCGTGTGTAGCCGTGATGGTCTCTTCTCGGCGGAGTCCGGGAAGTGAACACGGTTTCTAGGTTATGTTTGACATAAGTAGGAGTTCAGGATCACTTCTTGATCATAACTAGTTGACGACCGTTCCGCTTGTTCTCTTCTCGCTCTTATTTGCGTATGTTGGCCACCATATATGCTTAGTCGCTGCTGCAGCCTCACCCCTTTACCCCTTCCTTTCCCTTTAAGCTTTGCTAGTCTTGATACCCATGGCGATGGGATTGCTGAGTCCTCGTGGCTCACAGATTACTACAACAGCAGTTGCAGGTACAGGTTTTGCGATGATCATGACGCGAGAGCGAAGCTTGCTTGCGTTGAGTTCTTCTTCTGCTTCTTCTTCGATCAGGGAATAGGTTCCAGGTCGGCAGCCTGGGCTAGCAGGGTGGATGTCGTTTGAGTTTCTGTTTGTGATTCATTCGTAGTCGGATGATGCTCTTATGTATTGTGATGTTGTATTCATGTGGCATTGTATGCCTTATGTATGTTTTCCCATCTATTATGTAATGTTGATGTAATGATATCCACCTTGCAAAAGCGTTTCAATATGCGGGTCTATCCTTGGTGGGACCTTCGAGTTCCTTTTGGATACGGTCGCATATTGGGCGTGACACACACACACTCACACACACACCCATAAGATAGATAATGGGGGCAAGTCCATACAAGGAAGATGTGTCATTACAACTATGCCCCTCTATGCGGTGCGGGGGCAAGTCATGTTATGGACTCGCCTCCGCATGCGATGCCGCGGCACGCCGCATCGTCGCCTGCTACGGCTCATTCCTGGCTCGACCTCGCCGGGATGGGGGAGGAGGGTCGCCCGGCTTGGCCTCGCAATAACGCGGCAGTGCGCTCATTTGACAGGCGCAGTGCGGTTATTCTGCCCCCCCCCCACA
>NC_041387.1:496250323-496270930 GCF_002162155.2 Triticum dicoccoides
GGTTATTCTGTCCCCCCCCCCCACACACACACACTCACCCACACCCCTAAGATAGATAATGGGGGCAAGTCCATACAAGGATGATGTGTCAGTACAACTATTCCCCTCGGTGCGGTGCGGGGGCAAGTCATGTGACGGACTCACCTCCGCATGCGACGCGGCAGCACGTCGCATCGTCGCTTGCTACGGCTCGTTCTTGGCTCAGCCTCGCCGGGATGGGGGAGGGGGTGAGGGAGTCCTGGATAAGGGGTTTTGCGGACAGCCGGACTATATACTTTGGCCGGACTGTTGGACTATGAAGATACAAGATTGAAGACTTTGTCCCGTGTCCGGATAGGACTCTCCTTTGCGTGGAAGGCAAGCTTGGAAATTTGGATGATAGATCTCCTTCTCTGTAACCGACTCTGTGTAACCCTATCCCCCTCTAGTGTCTATATATACCGGAGGGTTTAGTCCGTAGGACAACAACAATCATGCCATAGGCTAGCTTCTAGGGTTTAGCCTCTACGATCTCGTGGTAGATCAACTCTTGTAATACTCATATCATCAAGATCAATCAAGCAGGAAGTAGGGTATTACCTCCATCGAGAGGGCCCAAACCTGGGTAAACATCATGTCCCCAGTCTCCTGTTACCATTAGCCTTGGACGCATAGTTCGGGACCCCATACCCGAGATCCTCCGGTTTTGACACCGACATTGGTGCTTTCATTGAGAGTTCCTCTGTGTCGTCGCGATAAGGCTTGATGGCTTGTCTCGTTGTCAAGGACAACATCGGCTCTAGGGGAGCCCTGGCCCTAGGCCCAACTCTCCGGCTGGGCGGCTTCTTGATGACCGCCCGATCGGCTGTCGCGCCGACGATGACTTCTCAGGTCATCGAAAACAGCCTCCATGTTGATTCGGAACTAGCCGAACAGATGGACCCAATGGAGCTCTCCTCCCTTAATGAGCTCTTGGATCGCATCGCCGCCCTGGGCGTCGCTATGGACTATGACCGGATCGGGCTTAAACCCGACTAATGGGAGATTTACTCTCCGTTGGTCACCCATGAGATAGCGGTAGTGGAAGAGCATCATGCGAATTCTCCCTCTATTTTGAGGACGAACTATGTCCAGATTTCCGGGCTCTCTGAGCCGGACACCCGCTCGTGGGAGGACATGGCCCAAACCCCGAATTCAGAATCGGGCAGCGGGCCGAGGAAATTGGCAACATCCCGGAAACCGAGATGTTAAACTCGGAAGCTTCTTGGCCCCTGGGTCTCAGATTGGGTCAGGATTCGAATTCAAAACTACCCACCCACCTAGATTTATTCAATCTTTCGCATATCAGACAAGAGCCCCAAGAGACAGTACATCATTACTGGGCCAGATTCCTCCTTGTGGTAAACAAGGTCAAGGACTGTCGCTAGGAAGACGCAATCTCCCTCTTTTGCAGAAATTGCACGGACAAAGGGATCCTCAACGCTATAGGTCGATGTGACATAGTACACTTCGCTGACTTAGCGGCCATAGTGCAGAAATACTGCGCAATGGAAAGCGCTTGGAAAACCCAAACAAACTTCTGGGATAATCTGGCTCTCACTAAACCCTTCGTCCGAACTAAAAGGGCAAACTCTCATAAGTTACTCGATTCAATTGCCAAAAAATCAAAGCCTGATGCAAGGCGTGGAACTGTATTGGAGGAATGGCTTAATGGGCCATGAAAAATTCACAGCACATCGGATACCACGCCAACACATAGCCTTAGAGCATGTTGGATACTTCGGCAGGTAGCAAAGAGCAGCGAGGATCTCCTCATAAACCACAAAACAGAGCAACATCCCGCTGGAAATAACAATACGGTATTGACAGTTGTCGGTGTCAAAACCGGTGGATCTCGGGTAGGGGGTCCCGAACTGTGCGTCTAGGCGGATGGTAACAGGAGACGAGGGACACGATGTTTTTACCTAGGTTCGGGTCCACTTGATGGAGGTAAAACCCTATGTCCTGCTTGATTAATATTGATGATGTGGGTTACAAGAGTAGATCTACCACGAGATCAAGGAGGCTAAACCCTAGAAGCTAGCCTATGGTATGATTGTTGTTCGTCCTATGGACTAAGGCCATCCGGTTTATATAGACACCGGAGAGGGCTAGGGTTACACAGAGTCGGTTACAAAGGTAGGAGATCTACATATCCATATCGCCAAGCTTGCCTTCCACGCCAAGGAAAGTCCCATTCGGACACGGGACGAAGTCTTCAATCTTGTATCTTCATAGTCTTGGAGTCCGGCCGATGATGATAGTTCGGCTATTCGGACACCCTCTAGTCCGGGACTCCCTCAGTAGCCCCCGAACCAGGCTTCAATAACGACGAATCCGGCGCGTATGTTGTCTTCGGCGTTTGCAAGGCGGGTTCTTCTTCATGCTCCATGTGTTTGCCGGATAGTGTCCGGTTGCTTCATAAATGCTGCGCTCCTTGGCTCCCGCGTCCAATAATGGTCTTCTTCCACGCGTCGCATGAATGCAAAAATCCAGGGTATTTTTATGTTTTACCCCCTAGCTGCGCAAATAAGCTGCCTATAAGAAAGGCGAGAATCTAGATCCAAATCACATCATCCTCCTTCCGCAAGCATTCATCGAGGCGCATCTGACACCAAACCCATTCCAACATGGACAGTCGATGCGGCTCCTCTTCTCGCGCTCCCAGCCCTAAGCCAGGAGATTGGAGGAGATGCTCAGTCCCGCACAGCGAGTTAGTGATGCTCCAAGCAGAGGGATATCTTCCCCCGCCCTTCATGGTTCCGGTTCGAGCCGGACTGGCCACCTACAAAGAAGGGAAGCAGGCGGAGAGCGCCCCCAATCCCTCCAAAGGAGAGCGGGTGTGCTTCGTCCCCTACTTAATAAGGGGACTCAGATTTCCTATACATCCGTTTCTCCGGGGGCTCCTGGACTTCTACGGACTCCAGCTTCATCACCTTACACCTGCCTCCATTTTGCACATCGTGGGCTTCGTAGCTCTGTGTGAGCTGTTCTTGGGCATTGAGCCCAATTTGCGCTGTGGAAGAGGTTGTTTTGCCTCGTACCCCGCTCTCACGAGGGGTCGATATATCAAGTGGGCGGAGCCGAAATATGGCGCATCGCTGGGACCGGATACCTGTCCGGGACCCCGAAGAAGGCGTCCGAAGATTGGCCTTCGGAGTGGTTTTATATGGAGGACGCTCCGCTGCCGGATCCAGTCTGGATCGGCCTTCCGGAGTTCAGCAATGCTCCCCTGAAGAAGCGCCTAAGTTGGCGCCCACGGAGCCCTCGACGAGAAGATGATAGTAGCGTCCATTACTTGATGGGCCGGATACGACTTCTAGCCCATTCCGGTTTAACCATGATCGGAGTCATGGCCACATGCATTATGCGTGGGGTGCAGCCGCTCCAATATAGGGGCCACCCCATGTGGGACTTCAACGGAGACGACGAAGCCACCCGTCACGGCCGCAAGGGACCTGGCTCGGTCGACGATCTGGTGAAGATCCTGTCCGGCTTGTACAAGGGGGAGAAGGAGGACTTCCTCCGCATGAATCCTCTGAATGGATTTTCCATGAACAACCCACGGAGCTGGGTAAGCGGTTGCGTGCATATCTGAACCGTGCCTTTAAAGGCAATTGTCTTATTGTATGATTTTGACACAGGAACTGCGTCGGGATGTGGAGGGCATAAAAATCCCAACCCCACAACCCGAAGACCCAGAAAGGTCCCTCGATCCGGCCTCCGAAGAGGATCCGGACTTAGCGGTGGAACTGATCGACGGGGTGTACCACCAGCTCAACATAGATAATGCTTTAGTCGCCATTATGGCTGACTACCCCGGTTTGTGTCCGGCTTCTCCGGTGAGTACGACCGAAGTCCTGGCGCCGTTACTTCTTTAATGCTTAGTTCTGACCACCGTGCACCAATGGTGTTCGACAGGAAGCGCCTTTACGGCAGGAAGTCGAGCCCGCGGCGACCGGCCAACAAGGGTCAGTCCGGCCCAGCAGGCGGAAGAGGAGTGTGACGCGAACTGAAACATCGCCGCAACGGTATGGAGCACCGCTATTTTTTAAGGGAAGGATTCCCGGGAGGTATATTAATGCTCATAACTTTTCCAGAAAGAGCGCTCGCCGGACAGTGTCCGGAGAGGTTGCCAATCAAGCCTCCGCCAGCCATGCTCCAACGCATGGCCCGGAAGGGGAGGCGAATACAAGGCATGAGTCGGACGCTCCTTCGACGGAGGATGCCGACAGGCTGTCCGCCACCCGGTCTGAGGTGGAGAGTGCCATGAATCACAGGCGTCGCCGGACAGTTCTTCGTGACGCGTGTTTCTCCCCGGAGGCGTTAAATGCCTTTGATGCGGGAAATGCGCACCTCCGT
Source organism: Triticum dicoccoides (assembly GCF_002162155.2). Taxonomy (NCBI): domain Eukaryota; kingdom Viridiplantae; phylum Streptophyta; class Magnoliopsida; order Poales; family Poaceae; genus Triticum; species Triticum dicoccoides. Next base: position 496,254,704 of record NC_041387.1, read on the forward strand.
GCCGCTCAAGATGGGTTAACCAGAGCCACGGAGCAGTATGTGAAAGACATACATGTAAGTAAGTTTAATAGTTATATATGCCAGTAGCCCCCGAGACTTAAAATGGTTAAAATAACTGATTTAAGGATCAATTTTTATGCAGGATCTTACGGAGAAGAATACCCATCTGTCCCAGGAGCTCCAAGAGTGCAAGGCCCAACTTGAGGCCGCACTGGCCGCCACAGGGGGAGCCACAGAGACCCCCGCTGGTAAGACGTACTTTGAAAAGATAATTAATTAACAAAGTGCGGCGTGAATCTGACAATAATATTGCAGAGGGTGCCGGACTAGATCCGGACAAGCAACAGCTACTGCGTCAGCTAACGGCTGGCGAGAGGGTGCTTATGAAGGTGCAGCAGGAGAGAAACAACCTCCAAGATGCCCACACCCAGCTAGGAGAAGAGCTGAAAGGTGTTCGGGCCCAGCTGTCTGGCTCCTTGAAGGAGAATCAGCGACTTCGTCGCGGCATTTATAGTAAGTGCTTGAGCAAATTCCTTTGAAAAGAAGAATTCGGCGAGGAAGTCGTTTGACAGAAATATGTCTTTAGGTGTGCTCACAGGTCGCCCTGCGGAGGAAATGCCTGGGTCAACAGGTGACCAACTTCCCGAGCTGGCGCAATTGTTCAAACGTGTTCGGCAGGCGATGAGTGGCGTCGTTCAGGCTTTATGGCCATCCGTCTCCCTACCCGAGGGCCTCGGTGAGCTTGCTGAGAAGCTCCAGGGAGCACGGCGACGCCTCCGTTTGTGGACGATATCGGCCTGCCGTCAGGGCGCCAGGGATGCCTGGGCCATGGTGAAGACGCGCTACCCGAAGGCTGACCCAAACCACATGGCCGAAGTCGGACCTGCGGTGCCTGATGGGAAGGAGATCCCTGTGAGCTTGATGTATGGCCAAGTAGAACTGGCCGCGAAATATTCCCAACAGGACAGTAAATTAGACAGCCTGTTAGATGGGATTGAGGAGGAGTACAATCAGTCGATTTGACGATGTAATTTGAAATGACATGTAAGATGCCTTCTAGCCGGATTGTAGATCGTTTGTCTTTGCGGACCGTTTCGCTTCAACCTCGGGACCCAACAGTCTGGAGTGTGTCCGAATACCCCTACGGTTATAAAAGAACTGGGGCATGCATGGAGACAAGGCGTCGGGGTCATAATTGCTTTATCAGACAAGTGCCCAACTAGTTATGTTATATTACATGGTTAGTAAGAAACATCTTCCAGGGAGAATAGTTCCGTTAAGGGTTCCTTTCCCTGGGAGGCATGCCCGAAGGTGCAATGCCGGACTGCGAAAATAGCAGAAAAAGCATCTGGGGGCTTATAAATAAGTAAGTAATAAATCATCTTTCAAGTCACCGACCGAATATTCTCTTAAGAACGCTAGCTTTCGGCTTCACCCAGTCTGAGGTACACATCCGGCTGACCAGGCAGTAACAATCGCAGAGGTGCTCCCTTTACCTCCTAGCCGAACAATCGGGAACGTAGGGGTAAGCACAGGAGCCAGGCAACCCAGCTTGGCCAAAACTTAAGTCATATCGATGCATATAATGGTGAATAAAAGGTACATGCGGAAGTATGACACATGTATTGGGCGTGAAGCACATATTAATAAGCTTCTGGTAAAGAAGCCCCCAGGTATAATGAGTGCTAGGAGCACATCAAGTGTGTGCGAACAAAGCGCAAATCAGCCTATAAAAGGAATTGAAAAAAAAGAGTGGGAAGAAGGAGGGGGACAAGAGACAGTAAAAAATATAAAAAGGTGGACGGGGGAGTGAGACGAACTCTGAGTCCGGTGTTTAGGCGTAGAATCTTCGGAGACGGGCTGCGTTCCATGGGTTCGGCTCGAGTCGGTTGTCAGATGCTTTACGTAGACGGTATGCTCCGCCGGTCAGGACTTGGTCGATGATGAAGGGACCTTCCCACTTGGGCTTAAGTTTGTCCTTTTTCTTGTCCGGCAGGCGTAGAACGAGTTCGCCGACATTGTAAGTTTTGGCCCATACTTCTCTTCTTTGATATCTTCAAGCCTGCTGCTGATAGAATGCGGAACGAGCCTTTGCCACGTCCCGCTCCTCCTCTAAGGTGTCCAAACTGTCCCGCCGATCCAACTCGGCTTCTCTTTCTTCGTACATGCGCACACGAGGTGAGTCATGAATTATATCGCAAGGCAGAACTGCCTCTGCGCCATACACCATAAAAAATGGTGTGAATCCAGTAGTTCGGTTTGGCGTGGTCCGCAGCCCCCAGAGTACGGAGTCGAGCTCCTCTACCCAGTGCGTGTTAGATTCCTTGAGGGACCGCACTAGTCTGGGTTTGATGCCGCTCATGATTAGACCATTTGCTCGCTCGACTTGACCGTTAGTTTGGGGGTGATAGACTGAAGCGTAATCGATCTTGATGCCCATGTTTTTGCACCAGAGTTTAACCTCGTCGGCAGTGAAGTTCGTGCCGTTATCAGTGATAATGCTGTGGGGGACGCCAAAACGGTGTACTACTCCGGATAGGAAGTCTATCACCGGTCTGGATTCTGCCGTTTTAACCGCCTTGGCCTCAATCCATTTGGTGAATTGTCCACCATGACCAATAAGTATTTGTGCTTGTGGGTTCCCCCTTTAAGGGGTCCAACCATGTCAAGCCCCCAGACCGCGAACGGCCAGGTAATGGGTATAGTTTTGAGGGCGGTGGGTGGCATGTGGCTCTCATTAGCAAAGAGCTGGCAACCGACGCATCGTTGGACTAAGTCCTGAGCATCTGCCCGCCCTATTGGCCAATAAAATCCTGTACGGAAGGCCTTGCCTACGAGTGCCCAGGCTTCAGCGTGGTGCCCGCCGAGTCCGACGTGAATTTCAGCCAGGAGATTCCGCCCCTCCTCTTCGGAGATACACCTTTGAAGGACTCTGGTTGTGCTTTTCTTATAAAGTTCTCCCTCATGGACCTTGTAGGCTTTAGATCGCCGAACTATGCAGCGGGCCTCATTTTGGTCTTCGGGAAGTTCCTGCCGAATTAAGTAGGCTAGGAATGGTTCTGTCCACGGGGCAATTACTGCCATTATTTCGTGAGCTGAAGGTGTTATTTCGTTGGCTGAGCCGCCGATTGTGTCAGAATGGTCTGAGTTTGGTGATGCCGCTGGCTCTGGATTGTGATTTTCGGACTCCTCTTCCCATAACACGGATGGCTTGAAGAGCCATTCCAGGAAGATGTTTGGAGGGACGGCGTCTCGTTTCGCGCCGATGCGTGCTAACACGTCTGCTGCCTGGTTATTATCCCGGGCTACATGGTGGAATTCGAGTCCTTCGAACCGAGCTGACATTTTTAGGACAGCGTTGCGATAAGCTGCCATTTTTGGATCTTTGGCATCAAAGTCTCCATTTACTTGGGATATTGCAAGGTTTGAATCCCCACGCACCTCTAGGTGTTGAATGCCCATGGAGATTGCCATCCGGAGGCCATGTAGAAGGGCCTCGTATTCGGCTGCGTTACTGGAGTCCATGTACATTATTTGAAGTACGTATTGGATTGTGTCTCCAGTTGGGGACGTCAGGACGACGCCAGCCCCCAAGCCAGCCAACATTTTGGAACCGTCGAAATGCATGACCCAATTGGAGTATGCGCCGTACTCTTAAGGGAGTTCGGCTTCGGTCCATTCGGCGACAAAGTCGGCCAGAACCTGCGACTTTATAGCTCGCCGTGGTGTATAGGTTATGTCAAATGGTAAGAGCTCAATAGCCCATTTTGCAATCCTGACCGTTGCGTCGCGATTGTTTATAATATCGTTGAGAGGTACTTCGGAGGCCACCGTTATGGAACACTCTTGAAAGTAGTGTCGCAGCTTCCGGGATGCCATGAACACCGCATATGCTATCTTTTGATAATGTGGGTACCGGTACTTGCATAGAGTTAGAACAGTGGATACGTAGTACACTGGTTTTTGAAGAGGGAATCTGTGCCCTTCTGTCTCTCGCTCGACGACGAGTACCGCGCTGACAACTTGATGTGTTGCTGCGATATATAATAACATAGGTTCGCCCAGGTTGGGCGTGGCCAGGACCGGATTTGTTGCCAGTATGGCCTTTATTTCTTCGAGTCTGGCTGTGGCAGCATCCGTCCATTCGAAATGTTCGATGCGCCGGAGGAGGCGGTAGAGGGGTAGAGCCTTTTCTCCCAAACGGGAGATGAAGCGGCTTAAGGCCGCTACGCATCCGGTTAGTTTTTGTATTTGCTTGAGGTCTTTTGGAATATCCAATTGTGACAGAGCTCGGATTTGGCCGGGTTTGCTTCAATTCCTCTACCGGATACGATGAAGCCCAAGAGCTTTCCGGCTGGTACGCCAAAGACGCATTTTTCTAGATTGAGCTTAATGTCATATGCTTGGAGGTTGTCGAATGTCACCCTCAAGTCTTCTACTAGAGTTTCGACGTGTTTGGTCTTGACGACCACATCGTCTACGTATGCCTCTACTGTTTTGCCTATCTGGGTAGCCAGACATGTTTGAATCATGCGCTGATATGTTGCGCCGGCGTTTTTGAGTCCGAAGGGCATTGTGTTGAAGCAGAATGGCCCATATGGAGTAATGAATGCCGTTGCGGCCTGGTCTTTCTCCGCCATCTTGATTTGATGGTATCCGGAGTATCCGTCGAGGAAGCACAATGAATCGTGCCCTGCGGTAGCATCAATGATTTGGTCGATGCGAGGGAGGGGGAAAGGGTCCTTTGGACAGGCCTTGTTAAGGTCTTTAAAATCGACGCAGAGGCGCCAGGATTTGTCCTTTTTTGGTACCATTACTAGGTTGGCTAGCCAGCCCGGATGTTTTATATCTCTGATGAATCCTGCTTCTAAGAGTTTGGCTAGCTCTTCTCCCATTGCCTGTCTTTTGGGTTCGGAAAATCGCCGAAGAGCTTGTTTGACCGGCTTGAATCCTTTTAGGATGTTTAGGTTGTGCTCTGCTAGCCTGCGTGGGATTCCTGGCATGTCTGAAGGGTGCCAGGCAAAAATGTCCCAATTTTCCCGAAGGAATTCTCGTAGTGCGGCTTCGACATCAGGACTTAATTGTGCCCCAATGGAGGCCGTCTTTGTGGGGTCCGTTGGATGGACCTGAAATTTGACTATTTCGTCTGCTGGTTTAAAAGAGGTGGACTTGGACCTCTTATCGAGTATCACATCGTCCCTATCCACCGTGGAGCGCAGCGTGGTTAGTTCCTCTGCCGCTAGGGCTTTGGACAATGCCTCTATGGCCAGTGCGGCTATCTTATTTTTGGCGCGGTGTGCTGTATCTGGATCACTGACAAGAGTGATTGTCCCATTGGGTCCGGGCATTTTGAACTTCATGTACCCGTAGTGGGGTATAGCTTGGAAGATTGTGAATGCCTCTCGCCCTAACAAAGCGTGATATCCATTGCCGAATGGGGCCACTTGGAACGTGACCTCCTCGGACCTGTAATTGTCCGGTGAGCCGAACACTACATCTAGTGTGACTTTTCCTGTGCAGCGTACTTCTCGACTAGGCATAATCCCTCTGAAGGTTGTGCTGCTTCGCTCGATGCGGCTCCAGTCAATATCCATTTTTTGAAGGGTTTCCTCATAGATGAGGTTTAATCCGCTGCCGCCATCCATGAGTACCTTGGTAAGGCGAAAGCCGTCCACTATCGGACTGAGGACCAATGCGGCTGGTGCTCTAGCTGTTCGGAATTTAGGTTTGTCGCTGGCGTTGAAGGTGATAGCCGTGTCACTCCATGGATTTGCTATTTCTACTTGGTAGACTTCAGCGAGGCCGCGGATTGTTCGTTTTCGCATGTTATTTGATGCGAAAGTCTCGAAGACTGTTAATACCGTACCGGTACTGCTGGGCTGTTTGCCCGGGGCTAAAAAGCTTTCGCCACTTTTGGCCACCTGCCGTAGTATCCAACATGCTCGAAGGATGTGTGTTGGAGTGGCGCCCTCCGTACTGTGGATTTTGCAGGGTCCGTTGAGCCAGCCCTCCAGTACGGTTCCATGCCCTTTAGGGGGTCTTTGCTTTTTGGTTTTTAACCCAGGTGCTTGAGTATGGCGCACCCTTTTACTTCGGACGAGGGTTGTGGTCAAGGCCGGACTGTCCCAAAACCTAGTTTCGGTGTTCCTGGCACTCTCTACCGCACAGTATTTTTGTACGATAGTCCCTAGATCGCTGAAGCGTGTAACTTCGCGACGACTTATGGCGTTCATGATTCCCTTGTCCGTGCAATTGTTGCAGAAAATTGAAATCACACTTTCTTCGTAGCAGTCCTTCATCCTGTTCATAACCAGGAGGAATCTGGCCTAGTAATGATGTACTGTTTCATCGGGCTCTTGCCGTATTCGAGATAGATCGCTTATGTTTGGGTGGGCGGGTGGAATCAAGTTCGGAACCCCGCCCGATCTGAGGCTCAAAGGCCAAGAAGTTTCCGGATTTGGAAGCTTGACTTGCTGGATGCTTTCCAACGAATATAGTCCAATGCCTGACTCTAGGTTCAGTATTTGATTAGCGTTCGTCCCTTCGCCGGAATCCGGCTTGGAGGGATCGGGAATCCGGACATAGTTGGTTTTCAACGTAGAAGAAGGGTTGCCGCATTGTTCCTCTACCACGACAACGTGGTGGGTGGCCTGAGGAGAGTTAATCTCTCTCAGATCGGGTTTAAGCCCAATCTGATCGTAGTCTATGGCGACTCCCAGGGCGGCGATGCAATCCAAGAGCTCATTTACAGAGGAGAGCTCAATCGGATCTAACTGCTCGGCGAATTCCAGGCTGACGTGAAGATCGCTTTTGATGACCTGAGAGGTCATCGTCGGAGCGGTGGCCGAACAGGTGGTCATAAGAAAACCACCTAGCCGGACAGTTTGGCCGGCGGCCAAAGCTCTCTTGACGACGGTACCGTCTTTGAAGACGGGAGAAGGCATCCTTCCTAATCGCGACGACACAGAGGAACTCTCAATGAAAGCACCAATGTCGGTGTCAAAACCGGCGGATCTCGGGTAGGGGGTCCCGAACTGTGCGTCTAGGCGGATGGTAACAGGAGACGAGGGACACGATGTTTTTACCCAGGTTCGGGCTCTCTTGATGGAGGTAAAACCCTACGTCCTGCTTGATTAATATTGATGATGTGGGTTACAAGAGTAGATCTACCACGAGATCAAGGAGGCTAAACCCTAGAAGCTAGCCTATGGTATGATTGTTCTTCGTCCTATGGACTAAGGCCATCCGGTTTATATAGACACCGGAGAGGGCTAGGGTTACACAGAGTCGGTTACAAAGGTAAGAGATCTACATATCCGTATCGCCAAGCTTGCCTTCCACGCCAAGGAAAGTCCCATCCGGACACGGGACGAAGTCTTCAATCTTGTATCTTCATAGTCTTGGAGTCCGGCCGATGATGATAGTTCGGCTATCCGGACACCCCCTAGTCCGGGACTCCCTCAACAGTCTTGAGACTTTCGCCTCAAATAATAGGCGCAAGCGAGCTCAACGCAGTCTCGCCGAAGTTTGCCATGTGGCAACAATAAATCCGTGGAACGAGAAGGCTATAACTTACAATGCCAGTGACGAACCTCAATTCCGAACAGTCAGGGCACCAGCCGCTTTGGTCCTTAGTCTAATCGTGGACGGCTTCCGGCTCAATAAAATGCCCATAGACGGCGGAAGCGGACTAAACCTCATCTACGAGGAAGCCCTCAACAAGATGGAAATTGACAAGAGCCGCATTGAGCGAAGCAGCACGACCTTCAGGGGAATCATCCCTAGTAGGGAGGCGCGACACGCGGGAAAAATCACACTGGATGTGGTATTCGGCATGTCGGAGAATTACAGGTCCGAATAAATTACATTCCAAGTGGCCCTGTTCAGCAGCGGATACCACGCCCTCTTAGGACGGGACGCATTCACGAGCTTCCAAGCTATACCCCATTACGGGTACATGAAGCGCAAAATCCCCGGGCCCAATGGAATAATCACTCTAGCTAGTGATCCGGACGTCGCACTCCGCGCCAAAAATAAAACCGCAGCACTAGCCCTGGAGGCATTATCAGAAGCCCTCGTGGCCGAAGAACTGAAAACGCTGCGAGCCACAGTGGATAGAGACGACGTGATACTCGACAAGTGACCTAAGTCCACCTCTTTCAAACCCGCGGACGAGATAGTCAAATTCCAGGTCCACCCAACGGACCCTACAAAGACAACTTCCATTGGGACACAGTTGAACCCCACAATAGACGCCGCACTGGAGATTTCCTGCATGAGAATTGGGATATTTTCGCCTGGCATCCTTCAGACATGTCGGGCATCCCATGCAGGCTGGCCGAACACAGCCTCAATATACTGAAAGGATAAAAGCCAGTCAAGCAAACTCTTAGGCGCTTCTTAGAGCCTAAGCGGCAAGCCATGGGATAAGAGCTAGCCAAGCTACTCGAGACCGGATTCATCAGAGACATAGAACATCCGGATTAGCTAGCAAACCTGGTAATGGTACCAAAGAAGGACAAATCCTGGCGCCTATGTGTCGATTTCAAGGACCTCAATAAGGCTTGCCCCAAGGATACCTTCCCCCTCCCCGGCATTGATCAAATCATCGACGCCACAGCAGGACACGACTCGTTGTGTTTCCTCGACGCATACTCCGGATACCATCAGATCAAGATGGCCGAGTCTGACCAAGCCGCAACGGCCTTCATTACGCCATACGGCCCCTTCTGTTTCAACACCATGCCTTTCAGGCTCAAGAACGCCGGCGCAACCTATCAACGCATGATTCAGACATGCCTGGAAAAACAAATTGGCAAAACAGTAGAGGCTTACATAGACGATGTGGTCATCAAAACAAGACACGTTGAAACTTTAATAGATGACTTAAGGCTCACGTTCGACAACCTCTGAACATACGACATCAAGATCAACCCGGAGAAATGTGTCTTCGGCGTACCCTCTGGGAAATTGCTCGGCTTCATAGTTTCCAATAGAGGAATTGAAGCAAATCAGGCAAAAATCCGAGCTCTATCACAATTGGCTATCCCAACAGACCTCAAGCAGATCCAGAAACTAACTGGATGTGTGGCTGCCTTAAGCCGCTTTATCTCCCGATTAGGAGAAAAGGCACTACCTCTTTATCGCCTTCTTCGATGCACCGAACACTTCGAGTGGACGGATGCGGCCATGGCAGGACTGGAAAAAATAAAGGCACTCTTGGCCACCAATCCAGTCCTGACCATGCCAAATACTGGCGAACCCATGCTATTATACATAGCCGCAACACACCAAGTTGTAAGTTGCAGTGCTCGTCGTCGAACGAGAAGCGGACGGACACAAGTTCCCGCTCCAAAAGCCGCTATATTACATGTCCACTGTCCTCACTGCATGCAAATCTCGGTACCCACACTATCAAAAGATAGCGTACGCGGTCTTCATGGCATCCCGGAAGCTACGACGCTACTTTCAAGAGTGTTCGATTACGGTGGCCTCCGAAGTACCACTCAACAATATAATCAACAACCGCGACGCAACGGGCCGAATTGCTAAACGGGCTATCGAGCTCCTTCCGTTCGACATAACATACAAACCATGGCGGGCCATTAAGTCGCAAGTTCTGGCTGACTTTGTCGCCGAATGGACAGAAGCCGAACTCCCTAAAGAGTACGGTGCGAACTCCAATTGGATCATGCACTTCGACGGCTCTAAAATGCTGGCCGGATTGCGAGCAGGTGTTGTCCTGACATCCCCCACCGGAGACACGGTCCAATACGTACTCCAAATATTATACACAGACTCCAACAATGTAGTCGAATATGAGGCTCTATTGCATGGTCTTCGGATGGCAGTCTCCATGGGCATCCAACGCCTCAAAGTACGCAGGGACTCGAACCTCGCAATATCTTAGATAAATGGAGACTTTGATGCCAAGGATTCGAAAATGGCGGCTTATCGTAATGTCGTCCTCAAAATGTCAGCTAGGATCGAGGAGCTCGAATTCCACCATGTGGTCAGAGAAAATAATCAAGCGGCGGATATCCTCGCCCGCATCGGCGCTAAACGTGACCCCGTCCCATCTAATATCTTCTTGGAAAGGTTGTTCAAGTCTTCCGTGGTATGGGAAGGGGAGTCCGGCAATATTAGTCCGGCTCCGAATACAACCCTAGATTCCGAACCATCTCACGTAATCAGAGGCTCTTCCACCGGAATAACACCTTCGTCCTATGAAATCATGGCTGTCATCGCCCCGTGGACTGAGCCCTTCTTAGCCTACCTAAATAGGCAAGAGCTCCCTGAGGACCAAAATGAGGCATGTTTTTTTGTGCGACGTTCTAAGGCCTACAAAGTCCATGAAGGAGAGCTTTACAAGAAAAGCACTACCAGAGTGGTCCAAAGATGCATCTCCGAAGAGGAAGGGCGGCAGCTCTTAGCCGAAATCCATTCCGGACTCGGCGAGCACCACGCTGCAGCTCGGGCACCTGTAAGCAAGGCCTTCCGTATAGGTTTTTACTGGCCGACAGCCCGGGCAGATGCACATGACCTTGTCCAATATTGCGTTGGTTGCCAACTCTTCGCCAATCAGAGCCATATGCCCCCTACTGCTCTCCAAACAATCCCCATAACTTGGCCCTTCGCGGTCTAGGGGCTGGACATGGTTGGACCTCTTAATGGGGGAAGCCATAAGAAAAAATACTTATTGGTCATGGTGGACAAGTTCACCAAATGGATAGAAGTCAAGCAAGTTAAAACGGCCAAATCCGGACCAGTGATAGACTTTATATCAGGGGTCATACACCGTTATGGTGTCCCCCACAGCATCATCACTGACAATGGCTCAAATTTCATAGCCGATGAGGTGAAAACTTGGTGCGGCAACATGGGCATCAAGCTCGATTACGCCTCTGTCTATCACCCCCAAACAAATAGTCAAGTCGAACATGCAAATGGTCTCATCACGAGGGGCACCAAACCCAGACTAGTGCGACCCTTGAAGGAATCAGACATGCATTGGGTCGAGGAGCTCGACTCCGTACTCTGGGGGGTGCGGACCACGCCGAAACGTACCACCGGATACACACCATTTTTTATGGTGTATGGCGTAGAAGCAGTGCTATCCTGCGACATAATCCATGACTCACCTTGCGTGCGCATGTACGAAGAGAAGGAAGCCGAACTAGATCAGCAGGACAACTTAGATGCTCTAGAGGAGGAGCGTGACGTTGCAAAAGCCCATTCCACATTCTATCAGCAACAGGCTCGAAGGTATCAAAGCAGAGAAGTATGGGCCAGAACTTATAACATTGGCGAACTAGTTCTACGCCTCCTCGAGAAGAAGAAGGACAAGCTCAAACCCAAGTGGGAGGGTCCCTTCACCATTGATAAAGTTCTCACCGGAGGAGCGTACCATCTGCGCAATGCATCTGATAACAGACTCGAGCCGAACCCATGGAACGCGGCCAGACTCCGAAGATTCTACGCCTAGTGCCGAACTCAGTGTTCGTCTCCTTATCTCCGCTTCTTCAATTATGTTCTGTTTTTTTCTTTCTCGCCATCTTTTCATTTTCACATATAGCCTTAAAAACTGTACGGATGCTTTGATCGCTCCGGCCGCACTACGTGTGCTCATTATACCTGGGGGCTTCCTATACGAAAGCTAAATATAACTACTTTAATGGCTTCCTGCCAACCACATATGCGTTTTCTTTCCTTATGTGCCTTTTCTTCACCATTATATGCATCGATATGACTTAAGTTTTGGCCATGCTGGGTTCCTTGGCTCTTGTGTTTATGCCCTACGTTCCCGTTAATTCAGCTAGGGCATAAGGGGAGAACCTCTACGATTTCTACTGCCAGTTCAGCCGGATGTGTACCTCAGAATGGGTGAAGCCGAAAGCTAGCATTATTAAGGGAATATTCGGTCGGTGGACAAAAGATGTGTTCGTTCATTACAACATGAATCCCCAGATGTTTTGTTTCATGCGCTTCTGTTTGCAGTTCGGACATGCACATCGATGCATGCGCACCCAGGGAAAGGAACCCCTAACGGAACTATTCTCCCTGGAAGATGTTTCTTACTACCCATGTAATATAACATAACTAGTTGGGTACTTGTCTGTTCAAGCACTTATGACCCCTACGCCTGGTTTCCATGCATACCCCGGGTTTTCATAACTGTGCGAGTATTCGGATACACTTCGGACTGTCAGGTCCAGGGCTGAAGCGAAAAGGTCCGCCATGACAAATGATTTTCAATCTGGCTAGGGACTACATAGGTCCACTTAATTACATAGTCACTTGGACTGGCTATATTCTTCCTCTATACCATCCAACAGGCTGTCCAGCCTACAATCCTGTTGGGAATACTTTGCGGCTAACGCTACTTGGTCATATACCAGACTTATGTGTATCTCTTGCCCATCTGACCCCACCGGTCTGACTTTGGCCATATGGTTCGGGTCAGCCTTAGCGTATCGCGTCTTCACCATGGCCCAGGCTTCCCTTGCATCTTGTCGGAAGGCTGATATCTTCCATAACTGGAAGCGCCGCCGTGCATCTTTGAGCATCTCCACAAGCTCGCTCATGCCTCCTGGCAGGGAAGCGGATGGCCACAAGGCCTGGGAAATACCCTGCATCACCTGCCGTGCTCGTTCGTGCAGTTGTGAAAGATCTTGCAGCATATCACCTGCGGATCCGGGCATCTCCTCTTCAGGACAACCCGTCAGCATATCTATAGACATAACTCTGTCAATACGCTTCCTCGTCGAACTATACTACATTTTGTTTAAGCACTTACTATAAATGCCGCGTCGAAGCCTCCTATTCTCCTTCATGGAGTAAGCGAGCGGAGCCCAAACATCTTTTAATTCGACGCTCAGTCGGATATTAGCATCTTGGAGATTATTTCTCTCTCGAATAGCCTGTGTCAGCACATGCTCGCCCGCCTTCAGCTGACTTCGCAGATGTGGCTCATTATCTTCCACAATCTTCGGATTCTCTCTGGGATTGTGTGCAGGATCTTTTGTTAGATTTATCAAACCATGCCAAATAAATAATTGGTATATATCCTTACAAATTCTGTTATCCAGGCAAGACTTACCAAAAGAGGCCTTTTTTGACTCCCCTTGTCCGGCAACAGCGGCCTTCAGCTGGGTCTTACATTCTTCCAACTCTTGAGATAAATGGGTATTCTTCTCTACAAGAACATATCCATAGAATGATCCTTAAATCAGTTGTGCCAACTGTTTCAAGTCTCAGCGGCTACTACTACACATACTTATCAAATTTTCTTACACGTATATCCTTCGCATACTGGTCCGTCGCTCTGGCAAGTCCATCTTGAGCGGCGCGAATATATGCGTCTCTGGAGTTGAAGGCATTAAAAGCCTCCTCGGAGAAAATACCATTGCGGAGTATGGCCCGTCTGGGCCGGTGATTCATGGCGCTCTCCACTTTAGAGTTTGTAGCAGAAAGCCTGTCTGCATCCTCTGTGGGAGGGAAATTCGGTGTTGCGCCCACATCAGCCTCCACCCGTGTGTCCGGTTCAGGAATCCGGCTGTTTGAGGCATGGTCGACAGGTTCTCCGGATATAGTCCGGCGAATGTTTTTTCTGCCAGGACATAATGAAAACTGTCACATTTCGGCAAGGATAATCACATAGCAAGCTTAATTTGTACCTCTGCCCCAGCGTCTCAATCCTAACTACCTTCCTCTTACGCCTGCCCGGCCCGGGTGCCCTTTGCTGATGAGCCCCCGTGGGCTCGGCACGATGTCCTGATGGCCGTTTCTGTAAAAAAATACAATATGTGTGCATAAGGCATGGCATAATTCGCAAGTTAGGGCTCCGGCTTTACTTACGTTCGACACCGGGAGCAGTCCGGGATAATCGGCAAGGATGGCCACCAAGGCGCCGTCGTGGCTTGCTTGATAGAATGTCCGGTCGACAAGCTCCACGGATACATCCGGATCTTCTTCAAGTCCCGGGTCGAGAGCCCGGCCAGGATCCTCTGGCTGCGGAGGTGGGCTGTTGAACTCTTCCACGGCCCTTCTCAGTTCCTGCTTTGAAAATAGCACGATAAATGATTGGTGACAAAGGACACAGGGATGAATAGAGTCGAGTGAGGAATGACAACTTACCCAGCTTGGGGGGTTGTACATGGAAAATCCATCCCGCGGCTTAATGCGGAGGAACTCCTCTTCTTCCCCTTTGTACAAATCGGACAATATTTTTTCCAGTGCGATGGCAGAGTCCGGACCTTTACGACCGCAGCTGGTAGCGTCGTCTTCTCCATTGAAGTGCCACATGGGTTTCTCCTGATATGGAAGTGGTTGCACCCCCTGCATTATGCATATTGACATGACTTCAATTATTGTCAATCATGATTTGGCCAGTGTTTTTATCCTGCCCATCAGATAGAGGATCTCTCTGTCATCTTCCTCCTGGGGGCTCCGCGGGCGCCAGTTTTGGCGTTTCTTCAGCGGGGCGTTGGTGAACTCGGGAAGGCCCGCCCGGACTAGGTCCAGAAGGGGAACATCATCTACATAAAACCACTCTGAAGGCCAGTCTTCGGATGCCTTCTTTGGAGTGCCGGACAGGTATCCGGCCTGGGCAACGCGCCATATTTCGACTCCGCCTATTTGATATATAGATCCCTCCTGATTGCGAGGAATGAGGTAGAATAGCCTCTTCCATAACTCGAAATGAGCTTCACAACCCAGGAATAGCTCGCAGAAGGCAACATACCCTGCGATGTGCAGTATGGAGGCAGGAGTGAAGCTATGCAGCTAGAGACCATAGAACTCCAGGAGCCCGCGGAGGAATAAGTGGATTGGAAACCCAAGCCCTCCCAACAAATATGGGACAAGGCATATCCACTCCCCTCTAGATGGGTTTGGAAAGTTCTCCGCTTGCTCCCCGCCGTTATAGGTGGCTAGTCCGGCTCGGACGGGGACAATATATGCAGGTGGAAAGAACCCTTGGGTCTGCAACTCTACTAGGCGGCTATGGGGGGCGGAACACTTTTCCCAGTAACCCGGTGCAGAACTACGGGAGCAAGAAGAGGAGCTGCGGCGACCGGCCATGATGGAATGGATTTTTTCGGACGCACTCTGTTGAATGCTTGTTGGGAGAAGATGGTGAGATTTGGATCTGAGGATCCCCGTCTCTCCAAATAGATGGTTCGCTCACAGGGTCAGGGTGGCAAATGTAAAAATGCCCCGGCTCCTTGTATTCGCTTGACAAATAGAGATGGCCATTATTAAAGCACAAAAGCCGAGGAGTACTACATTAATGGGAGGCTGGACATTGTTTGCTACGACAGGTACTCTAGATTAGGAGAAGAACCCGCCTTGCAATGCCGAAGACAATCTGCACGCCGGACTCATCGTCATTGAAGCCTGGTTCGGGGACTACTGAGGGAGTCCTGTATAAGGGGGTATCCGAACAGCCCGACTATATACTTTGGCCGGACTGTTGGACTATGAAGATACAAGATTGAAGACTTCGTCTCGTGTCCGGATGGGACTCTCCTTTGTGTGGAAGGCAAGCTTGGCGATTCGGATGATAGATCTCCTTCGCTGTAACCGACTCTGTGTAACCCTAGCCCCCTCCGATGTCTATATAAACTAGAGGGTTAAGTCCGTATGACAACAACAATCATACCATAGGCTACCTTCTAGGGTTTAGCCTGTACGATCTGGTGGTAAATCAACTCTTGTAATACTCATATCATCAAGATCAATCAAGCAGGAAGTAGGGTATTACCTCCATCGAGAGGGCCCGAACCTGGGTAAACATCGTGTCCCCAGTCTCCTGTTACCATTAGCCTTAGACGCACAGTTTGGGAACCACTACCCGAGATCCGATGGTTTTGACACCGACAGGGGGGTCGCCTGGCTCGGCCGCGTGCTAACGCGGCAGTGCGCTCGTTTAACAGGCGCAGTGCGGATATTCTGTCCCCCCCCCCACACACACACGCACCCACACACCCCTAAGATAGATAATGGGGGCAAGTCCATACAAGGAAGATGTGTCAGTACAACTATGCCCCTCAGTGCGGTGCGGTGGCAAGTCATGTTACGGACTCGCCTCCGCATGCGACGCCGCGGCACGCCGCGTAGTCTCCTGCTATGGCTCGTTCCTGGCTCGGCCTCGCTGGGATGGCCCGGCTCGGCCTTGCGCTAACGCCACAGTGCGCTTGTTTGACAGGCATAGTGCGGTTACTCTAT
>NC_041387.1:496273032-496282852 GCF_002162155.2 Triticum dicoccoides
CAGGCGCGGTGTGGTTATTCTGTTTCCCCCCGCACACACACACACACACGCACCCACACACACCTAAGATAGATAATGGGTGCAAGTCCATACAAGGAAGATGTGTCAGTACAACTATGCCCCACGGTGCGGTGCGGGGGCAAGTCATGTTACGACCTCGTGTCCGCATGCGACGCCGCGGCATGCCGTGTCATCGCCTGCTATGGCTAGTTCCTGGCTCAGCCTCGCCGAGATGGCCTCCCCCCCCCCCTTGGCTCGGCCTCGCTCTAGGACAGGCGCAGGTTAGGGAGTCCTAGATAAGGGGTCATGCGGACAGCCGGACTATATACTTTGGCCGGGCTGTTGGACTATGAAGATACAAGATTGAAGACTTTGTCCCGTGTCCAGATAGGACTCTCCTTTGCGTGGAAGGCAAGCTTGGCGATTCGGATGATAGATCTCCTTCTCTGTAAGCGACTCTGTGTAACCCTATCCCCCTCTAGTGTCTATGTATACCGGAGGGTTTAGTCCGTAGGACAACAACAATCATGCCATAGGCTAGCTTCTAGGGTTTAGCCTCTATGAACTCAAGGTAGATCAACTCCTATAATACTCATATCATCAGGATCAATCAAGCAGGAAGTAGGGTATTACCTCCATCGAGAGGGCCTGAACCTGGGTAAACATCGTGTCCCCAGTCTCCTGTTACCATTAGCCTTAGACGCATAGTTCGGGACCCCTTACCCGAGATCCGTCGGTTTTGACACCGACATTGGTGCTTTCATTGAGAGTTCCTCTGTGTCATCGCTGTAAGGTTTGATGGCTCCTTCAATCTTCAACAACTCAGTCCAGGGTGAGAGTTTTCTCCCCGGACAGATTTTCATGTTCGGCGGCTTCGCACTGCGGGCCAATTCGCTTGGCCATCTGGAGCAGATCGACAGCTACGCCCCTAGCCATTAGGTCAGGTTTGGAAACTTGAATTACACGGCCGATATCCGCAAAAACTTGATCTTCGACGGATTCGGGCCTACATCAGGAGTGTCGAACAGTCACGACGAGCATGACTTAAATCTATTGTCGGACAGTATTCAGGATATCGCCCCTGCAGCCGCTGTGGACCTAAATTCGGGGCAGATCGCGTCGACCGAGGACGGGTGGATGGACCCTGCCATGGAGGGCACATACTCTTTGGCGGTAAAGCCAAACACAGACTCCACCATTAAGGGGATGTGCTTCACCGGACCCCCGGACCTGTGTCCGATCGTGGGTTCCGAACCGCGCGCGCCCGGGCCCATCGAGTCTGATTGGGCTCCAATAATGGAGTTCACCGCCGTGGATATCTTTTAGCACTCCCCCTTTGGCAATGTGCTAAATTCATTAAAGTCTCTCTCTTTGTTAGAAGACTCTTGGCCAAACTATGTCCGGCCCGAGTAGGACACGGACGACGAAGAAAATCGCCTCCCACCCACCACCCACTTCATAGCCGCTGTCGATGACCTAATAGACACGCTTGATGTTGACTCCGACGACATCGACGGTATGGACGATGATGCAGGGGACGATCTGGAACCACCGCCCACGGGGCACTGGACCTCTACTTCATCATATGACATCTACATGGTGGACACGCCTAAGGAGGACAACTGTGACAAAAAGGACACAACGGAGGATAAACCCCCCGGACAAAAGCAAAAACGACGGTGCAGGCGCCGCTCTAAGTCTAGTCACAGTAAAAATAGCGATAACAGCGCAAGGAAAAATGATACTTTGGTCAACTCCAAACGCAACAATATGAACCCAGCGATGGAGCAAGAAGAGCCAGGCCACGCCGAACAGACGCCCGGTCACAGCGATCCCGAGGTCCGAACTCATCAAACTGCGTCCGGAGAGGAGGACAGTCCGGCTGACGATGCATTCATCATCCTAGAAAAACGTTTGGAACAAGATAACCTCCTCAAAAGGCTTATGGCCACGGCGAGGAGCCTAAAGAAGCAGAAGCAAGGGCTTAAAGCCGCGCAGGATACGCTCAACCGAAGATGGAATAAGGTGCTACACACTGAAGGAACATGTGGCAATGATCGCCACACAAAGAGCTACCCAAAACGCAAGCTGCTGCCCGAATTTGACGATGAGGCCGCGGCGCCATTCTGCCAAGGAACAATACGGCCATTCGGCCAGACCAACCACTTCATGGCCGCGATAGAGCAGCCACTAATGCCGCACACAATTTACGTGAGCTCCTGGACAAAAAGCCTGGTGCAGCCACGTCCATCTATGGATCCAGAGGACATGCTCCGACGTGGGATTATGGTCACCAAAACGAGCACACTGATTGAATACCAGTTCGCAATCAACACCGGACGCAACAATAGCGGACAGCATGCCATGACATGTCCAGATACAGAGGGGCTGTACACCCTCTGTGCTTCACCGATGAGGTGCTGGATCACGAATTTCCACAGGGATTCAAACCCGTGAACATAGAGGCATATGACGGAACGGCAGACCCATGGTCATTGATTGAAGATTTTATCCTCCATATCCATATGGCTCGTGGGGATGACCTCCACACCATCAAATACCTTCCCCTCAAGTTGAAAGGGCCAGCTCGGCACTGGTTGAAAAGCCTCCCCGAAAATTCAATTGGAAGCTGGGAGGAACTTGAGGACGCTTTCAGGGCCAATTTTCAAGGGACCTATGTCCGACCTCCGGACGCAGATGATTTAAGTAACATAATACAACAACCCGGAGAGTCAGCCCGCAAGCTTTGGAACAGATTTCTCACTAAGAAGAATCAAATTGTCGACTCTCCGGATGCTGAAGCCCTAGCAGCCTTTAAACATAGTATCGGGGACGAGTGGCTGGCCAGACACCTCGGCCAAGAAAAGCCAAGGACAATGGCGGCCTTAACAAGCCTTATGACCCGCTTTTGTGCGGGCGAAGACAGCTGGTTGGCCCGTAGAGGCAACAGTGACCCGGGCACATGCGAAATTCGAGATGGCAATGGGAAGCCACGGCGCAATAAGAATAAGCGTCGGAACAACAAAGAAAGTCTGGACAACATGGCGGTCAACGCCGGATTCAGGGGTTCTCGACCCGGTCAAAGAAAGAAGCCATTCAAGGGCAGCAAAGAAGGACCGTCCGGCCTGAATAAAGTCCTGGACAGATTGTGCCAAATCCATGGCACCCCCGAAAAACCTGCAAATCACACTCACAGAGAATGTTGGGTCTTCAAGCAGGCCGGCAAGTTAAACCCCGAACACAAGGGAAGGGAAACGCCAAGCGAAGACGAGGATGACCCTCGCCAGCCGAACACTGGGGGACAGAAAAAATTCCCACCAGAAGTTAAAACAGTAAACATGGTCCACGCAACTCACATCGAGTTCGTTGCCCCCAAGTTCAACCCCTGGGCGGCCTGCCCGATCACTTTTGATCATAGGGACCACCCGGCCAGTATCCGACACGAAGGAACAGCTGCCTTGGTGCTCGACCCAATAATTGACGGATACCATCTTACTCAAGTCCTAATGGACGGCGGCAGTAGTCTTAATCTGATATATCAGGACACCGTCCGCAAGATGGGGATAGACCCATCTAGAATAAGCCAAAGCAACACCACCTTTAAAGGAGTGGTACCAGGCATTAAGGCCCACTGTCGGGGCTCCCTCGTATTAGAGGTGACATTCGGTTCTCCCAACAACTTCAGAAGTGAGGAACTACTCTTCGACATCGCTCCCTTCAGCAGCGATTATCATGCATTACTCGGAAGAACGACCTTCCCTTGCTTTAATGTAGTACCGAACTACGCCTGCCTTAAATTTAAGATGCCCGGTCCACGTGGTGTCATAACGATTAGCGGAAACACAGAGCAATATGCGGCGGCTCTTGCAGCCAGACACTAAGCGGCCTATCCCATCAGAACACATGATCGGTCGTTAAGACCACGGACACGGTTAGACGAGTCCAGTGCAGCACCATCAGCAATTGCGCGGATAAACCTGAGATGGTTGCTATACATATATCCCCATTAATGGTACCAGGGGCTGCAGACATGTAATAAAGCCCACAATCCGTCTTGCCTTATTAATAGGCCCATATCTCATATTTCTAACATCCATTGAGAATAATCAATTTCCCGCACGCTTACTATTTGTGCGACACCCTTCCAGAATACGGCACAACGGAGACAAAGGCGCAGACGTGCAGCAGGGGCCCGCTCAAAGGTTTCTGTTTAGATTAAGCCCTTGTGTAAACCTTCTTTACTGTGTTTTGTTGCTTGACATCCCGTGGGTATTCAATACACCCACAGGGGATACTAGCATTATAGGCATTTCGCCACGACAGATCAATGCACGTACCTGGAAATACAGGGTTCATAACCAAGGGTGTTGCTCAGCCCAGACTATGTTATAAAGTCCGAATACCTTCGGGAGTGTTCGGTGTCGCGAGTTTGGCCTTATATGCATCAGCTCCGAATCATGTCTTTGGTCAAATGTTGAGTTTGCCCGGCTCTCGGGTTTGCTGACTTACGTTCCGTTTTATCGGCTAAGGCGGCCAAAGGAGAACTACTGCGATTGTGCCCTGGTTATTCTGGATGAGCACCTCAGTAGAAAAAGCCGAAAACTGACTGTCATGATACAGTGAGAGACTGGTCAACCACTCGAGGACTCACTGGAATCTATAGGATTCCTCCGCTTTGACAAAGGACCATTAACCGGTCACGTACATACGCGCCCCTATCCGGATGCACGCAGAAGTACTAGAGGCTACATAGTAGCCCCACCATTAAACCCCTATGGCTAAGTGAAAGTGTTACATCTATATAGTTCGGTTGCCTAGTTCGACGTGCGATCACCTCCTTAATGGACCAAGACGTTGCATCAAGTGTGATTACGCATATTTTTTCCAACACCCCCGCATTATATGCGTGGGGGCTAAAGCCAACGACTGCTAACTTTCACGTTATATGAATTCAAAAACGGCCGCACAGGAGGCATTATAACACTTTCAGGAAAAAGCATAAACACAGCATGTATATTTCACACATAATTGTTTACAATTAATCGATTTGTCACTCGAACATGATATTCTTCGAGCACTGAGCCTCTATTCTACGGGCACCTTCTATGACATGCTCAAAATAGTGCTCGGTTGGGTCTTGGCTTCCTGCTAGACCCTGGGTTACAATGCTGGTGGCCTCCATATCTGCCCAATATGTCTTAACACGGGCAAGAGCCATCCGCGCACCCTCTATGCACGCTGACCTCTTCATGGCATCGATTCACGATCTGGCGCCAAATAGTTGTTGCACTAAACCTAAGTAACTGTCCGGCCTCGGTCCCTTCGGCCAGAGATGGTCTATTACGGACCTCATTGCAAGACTGGACAACCTATGGAGCTCGGCTATAGCGGCCATCTTCTCACTCAATGTAAATGAGCGCGTTGGAGCGCTAAATTGCGATCAGAATAGCCTTTCTATTTCGTTATCTTTATGATCCTTGAATAACTTGGTCGCATCAGCCGTACTTTTCATCAAGTCCGCATACTCATCTGCAGCTCTCCAAAGTTGATCCAAAGGAGCATACTTTGGATCTAAGAACTTCATCCGCAACAAATAGGGGTTTCCAGCCGCGATTTCTCCGGCTTGTTGAAGTTCCTCCCGCGCGTCTCTAATTTCAGAGAGCCTCTCCTTAGCCGAATCCAGAGCCTTCTTCAGGTCAGCCGCCTTTGCTTGATTCTCCTTCTCGAGAAGCTCATACCGGCCGGTGGCATCCTTCAGCTCCATAGCCATCTCGGCTATCTTTTCTTTGCTTCGGCGATGAGCAGCCTGTTCGGCTCTCAAGTCTTCGGCCGCCTTTAGGGCAACCGCATTGCTAGCCCAGGCTTGTTCCTTGGCTAGGGCAAGTTCCGCCCTCAGGGCCTCAATGGCAGCAGCTCTGCCTACAGTCACATCATACCATATTAATATTATGATCCTCTTCATATTTCCAAAAAAATGAGGAAAAAATGAGCGCATACTCTGCGACTCGTCAAGCCGCTTGTTTACAAGCGTGATGTCGGTATCCACCACATCTTTGTCGCCTCAGTTCGGCGAATTCAGAGTTCCGGTCTATTGCCGGACCCTTAGCCACCTACGCATGAATGCAGTACGATCATTACCTGAGAGTGTGATCCTCCGTTTGCCGCCTAGGGCTGGCAACCAGAGTCTCAAGGGCTACTATCTATACGGAGCACAACTAGTGCGTGCAGAACAATCAAAAATTATGTATTTTATCACGTACCTCGAAGCCTTTGCGCAAACTTCCAAAAGCTTCATTTAACTCGCTGGTGGCGGATGAAATCTTCTCCAACACCATACCCATTAGCGTACGGTGATCCTCTGAGAGAGCAGCTTGCCCCAGGAGGCCCGTCAGTATGTTCGGCCGGGCACCGGACTGTCCCAGACCCTTCTCATTGCCTTCCATGGGAGCCGAACGTGCCGGGCTTGGGGCGGCCGAAGTATTAGCTTCTGGCCTCAGCAGATCTAGACTCCTCTGTGACGGCACTTCAGGGTCGCCTGCCCCATGGGGCAGAAAGGCAGGTGGGGTTTCACTCTCCATCATCTCTAAAAGAAGATCCCCCGAAGACGAACCCTGTTGAGACGAGCTACTAGCTAGACTACAAAAAATAGATCCTAGTTATTGTTCTCAAAGGAAAAAGCAATAGCTTCTTGTTTATTGACTTACGGCTCGGTGGAGGGCTGGCCCGTTGGCGAGCATGGCGCGGTGAGGACGCCCTTCGGGGCAGGGCCCCCTGGTGAAGTTTTCTTCCCTTGCTTAGGCACCTCCGTCTCCAAGTCTTCGGAGGCAGCCCTTTTCTTGCCGCGGGGGGAGGAAACCTTGGAAGGACCTCCCCGATTATCCTCCTTCATGGAGACAGTAATTCCTCCAGTTTGGATGTGCATTATGTGGAGTTCGGCTTCTCTATTCTTCTCTTCCCCTTTCCCTGAGGGCACTTGGCTTAATGCGCGTCTAAGCATTCTGGCTATTGCAGGACTAGGCGAGCCTTCGGGAAGTGGGGTTGGGCACCTGATCCTCTCCGCCTTGCTGAGCCAATCCTGGTCGCGAACAAGTTTTTAGAATAATGTTGTGTTAAACATAAGCGAGGTGTTCGGTTACAGTGTTACTTACTTGGGTATCTGGGCGGTTGCAGCTCAGGCCCGCATCCTCGGTGGTGTCCGGACACCTTACTTGTGGTCCAAAGAATAACTTATACATCCCTTCAAGCGTCGTGCCGAAGAAGTGTTGAATGGTTCGTGGACCTTCCGGATTGAACTCCCACATCCGGAGAGGTCGACGTTTGCACGACAGGGTCCGCCGAACTAGCATTACCTGAATGATTTTGCCAAGATCGATATCCCTCTCAAGGAGCTCCCGAATACGGCTCTACAATGTCGGTACGTCATTAGCAGGCCCCCAGTCTAGTCCCACATTGGCCCACGACGCCAGTTGAGGCGGAGGACCCGGACAGAAGGTAGGGGCAGCCACCCAGGTTGTGCCTCGGGGAGCTATGATGTAAAACCACCTCCGTTGCCACAGATCAGACACCTCCGGGAAGGAACCTTCCGGCCATCGAACATTGGCGTTTCTGCTTATTGCGGCGCCTCCGCACTCCATGTGTCGCCCCTCAATCACCTTCGGCTTCACATTGAAGGTCTTGAGCCATAGGCCGAAGTATGGGGTGATGTGGAGGAAGGCTTCACACACGACGATAAATGACGAGATGTGAAGGATGGAATCTGGAGCTAGATCGTGAAAATCTAGCCCGTAAAATAACATGAGCCCTCTCACAAAGGGATCAAGAGTAAGGATCAAGCCTCGGAGGAAGTGAGAAACAAATACGACACTCTCCTTGGGTTCGGGAGTAGGGATGACCTGCCCAGGGGCAGGAAGCCTGTGCTTAACATCGGCGATCAAATATCTGGCCTCCCTGAGCTTCGCGACGTCCTCCTCTATGACAGAGGAGGCCATCCACCAACCTTGAAGGTTGTATCCGGACATGACTGAAGATCCGAAGTGCCTAAGCTTGAGCTTCGTGTGTTGCAACTCGAGAGGCAGAAAGGCGCAAGCATGGTAAGAAAGGGATAGGCCTTGACCCCTCTATAAAGGGGGAGGATATCAAGCGTCCCCAGCGTAACCATTTGGGACTTGCCTAAAAACACGGAGTTACGCCAACAGGCATGGTGGGCTTTCCCATACCCATATTGATGAGGATCCCGCGATAAGAGGGACACGATCTCTGCTTCAACAAGACGTGCCAAGGAAACCGCCTCGCAATACGTGCGGTAGCTGGTTGTAAAAGAAAATGGTTCGAATAATAGTCGGGCCGAGGTGTGATGTCACGCTACAAAGAGTTGCCAGCAGATCAGATTTGTGGATTATTGTTCTCTCTACGGTGGTATGTGAAATTTATCTTGCAGAGCCGGACACGATTTAAGTGTTTGGAATTTACCTGTAAGTATTTGGAGATGGAACACGCCTTGCAATGCCAAAGACAATCTGCACGCCGGACTCATCATCATTGAAGCCTGGTTCAGGGCCTAATGAGGGAGTCCTGGATAAGGGGGTATCCGGACAGCCGGACTATATACTTTGGCCGGACTGTTGGACTATGAAGATACAAGATTGAAGACTTCGTCCCGTGTCCGGATGGGACTCTCCTTTGCGTGGAAGGCAAGCTTGGCGATTCGGATGATAGATCTCCTTCTCTGTAACCGACTCTGTGTAACCCTAGCCCCCTCCGGTGTCTATATAAACTGGAGGGTTTAGTCCGTAGGACAACAATCATACCATAGGCTAGCTTCTAGGGTTTAGCCTCTACGATCTCGTGGTAGATCAACTCTTGTAATACTCATATCATCAAGATCAATCAAGTAGGAAGTAGGGTATTACATCCATCGAGAGGGCCCGAACCTGGGTAAACATCATGTCCCCAGTCTCCTGTTACCATTAGCCTTAGACGCACAGTTCGGGACCCCCTACCCGAGATCCGCCGATTTTGACACCGACAGCAGGCCCTGACGATGCTAAATACTTGAACTCGAGCCCGTGGGTGAATCCCTAGTAATCCACACAATGTGCCAGTACAACTATGCCCCTCGGTGCGACGCCATGGCACGCCGCGTCATCGCCTGCTACGGCTCGTTCATAGAACAAAACTCACAAGAACTAGAACAAAAAAAGTATCAGTCCAAGTCTCTAGCGGAGTCAAGTACTAGATTCAAACAACAACAAAAGAAAAAAAATGACCACCCAAGGACAAAAAAGTACCAGTCCAAGTTATTGGTGGAGTCAAGTACTAGATTCAAACAACCAAAAAGGAAAAAATTAACCGCCCAAGGACAGGCGCAGGCCCTGACGATGCAAGATTCTTGAACTTGAGCCGTGGGCGAATCCCTAGTAATCCGCACAATGCAGGGCCCGCCGTTCAGGGGCCACAGGTCAAGACACAGAGAGAGAGAGAGAGAGAGAGCACCGTGTATAAGCGCTCAGGTAAGTGTTCATAGGAGTCCGACTGGTGAGCCTCGGTTGTGCTTATAAACAGGTCTAGAGCACCCTCGACTAGCGAGGTGGGACTAAACCCATAGCGCACGCGCATGCCGCGCTGCAGAGCCGCGCGGACGAGCTATCCAGGCTGAAAACAACGATTCCGGCCGATGGCCCAACACAGTACTTCGCCCCATTACAAAAATCCAGCAGATCACACATGATAAAAAAAATACAGATAATTTAAAAAAAAACTCACAAGAAATCAGTTCAAAAATAAAAAATATTGTAAAAAGTTCAAACACATCTTAATGGTA
>NC_041387.1:496283241-496299293 GCF_002162155.2 Triticum dicoccoides
GGTAAATTAAACATAGAAGATTGCAAATAAAAATTTCAGAAACAAATTTATAAAAAGTTCAACTACTACAATTCAAGGTTCAAGTAAAAAAATAGTACTGTGCAGCAAAGATTAAAATCTTTTAATTTTTAAAAATACTATAACTATCATTATTCAACTATAAAAAAGAAAAAATGTGCTCCAAAATTCATGTAAAAAGGTAAGAAAAACGTTATACAATAAACAAATTTGATAGGTAATTGACAACCTAAAATAATTCAGTACTATCATTAACAGAATGTAAGTTCAGCAAACTCAATACCCAAAAAAGGGGTTCTAAAAACATCATCAGAGTATAGCACCGTCTGCGAGTTATGTACATGAAAATATACCAGTCAAAACAAAGGATGCCCATCAGTTCAACTATAGAATTGTTCCAGTACTAATATAAAGAATATATAAATAAAACAGTTATACTTGAGCAAAACAATAGGAAAAGCATTACATAACTTGTTCCAAACCATCTGATAATACCATACAATTCAACCATCTCACATGCAAATGTTTTAAAAGAAAAAAATACTGCAACATAATCAACCACACACAAATCTCACAACCGGCGTCATTTGCCACATTAAAACCTACAACACATAAATTCTGAACGTCAGAGAGTCATCTTCCCTGGAGAACATAACCATAACCACATCACCATCCTCAAATCCAAACTCTTCCACAAACTCCGTCCACCCAGTAGTTAGGTTGATGCAACCATCAAAGTCGATGTGGTAGGCAACTTCCATCAACTGATACCCATTTTTGTCTGAAGTCTCCATCTTCAGAACACCGGCACTAGGAGCAACAATCCTGATCCTGGTTGATATTTTCTGCAAATGGGCATGGGAGTACAAAACAAAGTGAACACCTGACATAACTGAATTTTTACACAGGTATAGGAACGGTTTGCATAACGAACTAAAAAAGAAAAAATCTGAACCAAAACAATAACACAAAACTAACTAGACATGTGAAATGACTAAACTGAAGAAATATACATATCAATAGACCTACAGTAAAAACATCTGACAAAAAACAGATCAAGGATTATACAAAAATGGATAAAATACTGTTAAGTAATGAACAAATACACATAGAAATCCATACTGTTATATTCTGATAAAACCAAATAAAAAATATAGACAAACTATTCATAAGACTAAACTACAGATTTAGTCCATGGGATTCAAATAGAGGACCAACAAAAAAGTAGAAAACAAAATGAATAGAAACACATACCCATGATTCCTTCAAGTCACCAACCGTCAGGCAACAAACATAGGGTGTACGAAACCCATGGTCGTTGTACAACAGATAAGAAAGTTGCCCACGGGGCTGAGTCTGGGTGAGATCCAAACCAGATTCGTACACACAACCATCATCAATGCGCGCCATCTTTGCCAGGCATCCGCATGAACAATCCTCCATGGAACACACAGGAACAGGGAAGAAAACAATGAAGAGAAGAGGGAGGAACCTAGATCTGATTCTGGAAGAAGGAAGAAAAAGGAGGGGGGAGACTTGGCCACACACCACATATAGATGGATAGAATTTATAGACAGGGAGACTCGCAGATTATAAAAATAATAAATAGGCAGGTGGACAGCCTGCTGGTAGGAAATAGTTATTATACAAGCGATGCAACGTTTGACCGCAAATCAGTTCAACTTCAGATAAATAAGCAGTTCAAAAGTGCACATGTCAAACATATGCAGACAAAACAACACATTCAAATATAAAACAGTTGAATTCATTTAGTCATTCAAACATCTACTCCCTCACAACAAAAATCTTAAAAACATAATATTCACTACTTCAGTCCTAATGATCAAAGAAACACGCAACTTAATTACATAGTTTGACCAGATTACAAGAAATCGCAAGATACAGTCAGCCGCCATACACCACCTTCGCCAATGACAAAATAACATGGGAATCCGGGCTAAAAACAACTCAAAGAAGCAAAATTGACAACGCCAATCTTTCCATACAATCCTCATATCTCTCCCTTCAACGCTAATTCGAAAGTAAAACAACAGAAAAAGAAGAACAAATTTGCATGGCGGGCGTGGAAAACGACCAAGAACACCAAAACTTGTAATCAGAAATTACAGATGAAATTAATCTCCAAAAACTCTAACATGCCGATAATTCTCACATCAAAACACAACAAACAGGACGTAAATTGAGGCCTACGAACACCACAATAAACACCAACGCCCAAAACACGTCCGCCGCCAAAATGCCCACGCCCTCACCTTTGGTGACTACAGATCGCAAAACACAACCAGGTGAGCGCGCGCATGTGCAGAACCACTTACATGTCTCCTCTAGCAACGAATGGCCTGCAGCATCACGTCGGGGAATGACCGGAAGCTCCAGGTTGCATCCCATGTTTTCGTCCGTCATACACGCAGGAAGATCAGTTCAAGTGGAAAACCACATAAGTCCAAACTGTGAACTACGTCAGTTCAGAAAGGGTAACAGAATACTATTATGTTACGTGTAACAGAATATCCCAGATGTGTGTGTGTGTGTGTGTCTATATATATATATCTATATATATATATCTATATATATATATATATATATATATATATATATAGTATGTGACACTGTCCACTATGAGTAGCCTAAGCATAGCCTAACTAAAACACCCACATGTAGTCGTAGTAGGGTTTTTGACTTTATATGTACTAAAATGCAAGGTAAGTGCAAAGAATGACTTAAACATAACATGACCTGAAATGGGCCGAAAAATCAAACCAAGGGTATATCCGCGATTGTTTACCATGATTTTTTTCGAGGGGAACGATCTAGAGTAACTAACGATTTGTAGTCGAAGTGTTGTGTCTCCTTTTGGAAACTATGATCCTTCTTGTGAGATGCTCCGGTATGGAAGGTGCGAGCACCAAAACTTGTGCCAAACTTTACCAAAAATTTTCATGCGATCGTGAGAGCACGCCACAGTGGCACAATGATTTTCTTTATTTTCAGGACTTGTCGTGGAAAGGTCACGGCAGATGTCCTAGCAAAAGGACTTAGTCGTGGAGCCATCGCAACTAGGAAGCTTAAAGGGGTTAAGCGGGACAAAGGACACGGGATTTATACTGGTTCGGCCCCTTGCGGTGAAGGTAAAAGCCTACGATCCAGTTTTGGGTGGTATTGCTTATGTCTTGATTACCAGGGAGCGAATCCACTTGACCTAGCTTTCGATCTGTTGTCTCTTTCCCTGAACCGCCGTCGGGTCGTCCCTTTATATACAGAGGTCGACGCCCAGTGGCTCACAGAGTCCCGACCAGCTCATAATAGTGTCCGGCTCGGTGACTATCTATTCTTTCCTTACAATACAAGTCATACATACATGGCGGTTTATCTCTACGGGCCTTAAGTCGCCTTTGGGCCTTGGGCCCTTCACTGAACCGCCATCTTCAAGTATCTTCGTGGGCTTCATAATAATGAATCGCCATAGGTATGACACGGCCCCTCCTGGGTGGGTCATGCCTAATAGTTATATCCCCAACATTAGGCCCCAGGTTGATTTGAACTGGTTCATGTCAATCTTAAATACTTGGAAAAATCTTCTCTTCTTGTGCGAGGATTTGTAACCCACCATGACGTCATCTTTTAGATTAGTGATAACCTTCCATGATGTCACCTACTATTAATTCTTTATCAACATACCTCAACGGATCTTTATCTTAATAATCGTTCTGAAAATCAAGGTGCCAGCGCTGCTGGATAACCACGTTCTGGTCTCCTCGTTTTTTGCGCCCACTTATGAGCCCTTCCTTATAAATAGCCACAACCAGTCATCTTATCATTCTCCCCCTTTCCATCATCTTCTTCCTCTCGCGACCTCTGCCGCTCGAACTCCGCCGCCGTCGCAGAGCGCACCAACGTCTTCGTCCTAGGCCGCTGCATCACCCAGAATCGAACCAGAGCATGGTGACGATCCTCCGCAGTCAATCTGCATCTGTAAGCACTCGTTCTTATGTACCCTAGATCCACATTAGGGTTTTGACTTGCTTGTCATGTTCTTCATAGTGTACTTCATAGCTGATAAGTATATTTCACATATATAATTTTGGTACTCAAATATAGCATATATCGTGACATATTTGTCCATTCTTGCCATGATTGATTGAATATTGCTTGATAATCATCAAAAAGGATCATTTACTAGTCTTTGGTCTATCTTGCAGAAATGTGCGCAAAGGCACTAATAATCGTCAAGATTCCGTCTATGTGGCTATCGAGAAGAGTGAAGAAGAGAAGAGAAGGAAGAAGAGACTTGTGTGAGATGAAGAGAAGTAACCAAGGGGCTAGATAAAGAAGTGGGAGGACCTTCTTGTGAAGAAAGAAGAGAAGAAAGAGGGCCAAATCACAAAGTGCAGATGAGAGGAGGGGAACAAAATCCCTAGGCGCTGGATGGATCCGATCGGGCCTGGCTACTCAACTCTCTCCCTCACACCCCCTTCTCCACATCCGACTACCGCCGCGGCCAGGCCGGCGTGGCGGCACGCCACCAGCACCTCCCACCACATCACCACCTTGTGCCATCCACCAGCGCCACCATCTTCTTCTCCTTCCCTGAATCCACCATCATCCATCCACACCGCCGCCACCAGCACCACAGCGCTTCCCCGCACCTCGCGCCCCTGCTGCTCTTCTTCTTCTCCAAACCTTGCTGCTGCTTCTTCTTCCCCAAACTTTGCTGCTCCCCTTTCCTAGCGCCTCAACCTGCTGCTCCTTCTCCTTCGCCTGCTGCTAGTTCCTTTCCCCACGCCTCTGCTGCTCCTCCTCTTAAAACTGTTGCTGCTCTTCTTTCCCATGTTCCTACTCTGCACTTTGCTTCTCACCTCCGTTGTTGCTGTTTCTCTTCTGAACCTCTGCTACTGTTCAGCTTTGAACCTCTGCATCTGTGTTGAATGTGCTTTCAGTGTTCTTGAGATGTGTAAAACTATTCAATATTCAACTTACAATTTGTGAAACTTTTGTGATTCAGTGGTGTCTCTATGTTATACATATAGCTTGTGTACTGCTTGCTGCAGTAAATTTCAGTTTGTAAGTTCCTGTGATAGCTCCAGTACAAGTGATTCTTATGTTGTCTCAAGTTCCTGTTATATATATACATATGTGTGTGTCTGTGATGTGATACATTTATGTTCTGTCCTACAACCTTATTTTTTAGCATTTTCTTTCTCAAGCATAACGGAAATATCAAAAAGAAAGAGTAAAGATAATCTTCATCTCCCTTTGCTCCTTTGTCATTTTCTTTGTTGATGATCCTTGTTAGTGTTAGGTTTATTTTCTGTTTTCATCATTGAGTTGGGTCACCTAGCTTTAGTTGAACGTAGTTGCCGTCGCCTAGTCCCTGTGGAGAACACGACATTCGTAGTTCGGGCAAAATATCCCGCTGTACTTACTTTTGATCATTTTGGCGCCGTTGCCGGGGATTAGCATCGAGTGACCGTGTTAGGCTATAGACTAGGTTTTTCTTGTTTTCATTTTGTGTCATATATTTGTGATATATCTCTAGCCACTAACCCCTATTTTAGTTAGTATCTTTTTGTCTTCTTTTTCTTTTTTGCAGGTTGTATTATCCTCTTGGAAATGGCATTCTATTCAGATCATCAGGCTTATGCGAGCAACACTACAAACAGCACGGAAAGTGTTCAAGAATTGATAAGTAAGATTTCCCATCAATTAGATGGTTTAGCTCGGCAGCGAGAAGTAGTTTTTGAGGATAGGCCTAGCTCTTATGATCCTTATTCTAGAGGCCATCCTTATGTTGCTCCTACCTGCCATATTTGTGGATTTCAGGGCCATTCGCCTGCTGAATGTCAGTGTGGTTACTCCCATCCTCCGGATTGATTTGGCATGAGCTTCGCTCAATAGCATAGCTCATACCAAAACAATTACTCACATGGGTGGCCTGAAAACCCGAATATGTCATATAGGAGCAATAACCCTGAGATCTCATCGTTTGCCTCTAGTTATCCATTGCAGGGATTTAGGTACAATGAGGAGAACCACAACTATGCTCCACAACAGTCTTATTCAGCTCCTATTCATATACCTCTTCACCAGGAGATGTGTCCAATGGAGTTAAATGGTCCTCCATTTGGTCAACCAACAACGTCAGCACCTAATGAGCCGGTAGAGCAATCTCATGTGCAAGTGCCCACACAAGATGAATTTGATGATATAGACAAGCTCACATTGCTTTGTCTCGAGTTCACTTGGAGTGTTGAAGATGATCCAATTAGGCCGATGATACTAGATGAAATGAAGAATATCAAGAGTGGAAAAGAGCTAGTGGATGAAGTAAGGAAGATTAAGAAGAACATCAACGCTGGTAGTATTACCTCATCTCTCCTTGAGCTGAGTGCTGCTGAGATTTCTAGTTATACCTCTGAGGTTCCAACACCGTCACATTTAGCTGATCAAGATAGCGAGAGCCCAGAGGAAGAGATACCTCAGATTGAAGATGTACTCGAAGCCAAGGCACAAGATGATCCAGAGCTCAAATGCCCAAGTGATCAAGTTGAAGATCCAATGTCTATCCCTCCTGAAGAAGTAAAAGAAGCTGTTGTAGATGAAGATGAAGAACCTGAGATTCATTTGCCTATTGTCATACAAGAGCGTGATGTGTCAGGTTTATCTAATCCTCTTAATGACATGTATTCATATGAATTGTTTGCTAGTACCTTGCATTGCATGATGCCATCACTTAAGGTAGATTTGAAAAACTATTTGCTTGGACATGATCATACACACCTTGTTAGTGGCATTGCTCATATCTCTGTTCATGATACTTATGTTCCTGATGCTATACCCATGCTTAATGAAACGTGTGATTCTAATACTAGCATTGAGCTTACTGATTTGTACCATCCTAAACATGTTCTTTATAGCTATGCTTATGTAATTGGGTATTCTATTGATGATTTAGAGGGCATTACCCCTGTCACTTGTATCGCCTCCTTGATTGAGTGCTCTTTCAGGTTGTTGCTTGTGCATGATCCACTACATGCTGATCAAGTTCGAGATGACATTCCCTGGGACCCCGGTGGACCCATGGCATGGGGATGAGGAGAAGCAAGGGGCACATACGAAGAAGAGTGAAGCTGGATCATGCATGAGGAAGCAAAAGGAGAGGAGTCACAATGCACGAGGATGTGAGAGTGATCGAGCAAGACCTACATCATATAAGCCCGGTGAGCTGTTTCATGACCCCAATCTGAATACCATCATACATTATACATGCTGTAATCAACTGCTATTTGGGTCGCTTGAGCAATTTCTTAAATATCGTCCCACTGAATTTACCTTCGACATAGGGTGATTGATGTGAATATGTGAACTGAGTGTCGAATGCCTTGTAAACTAGTGATCTATACAATGCTTGCTTTGCTGAAAGTAGTGGAAGCTATTAGTTTTGAGTGCTCAAATCCTTAGTACACTAGAAAACTTAATCATTTACTGCATTTACTATGATTCACCTAGATCATCAAGTGTCAGATGCTGAGTTTGTGCCTAATGTGTTCACATTGAGAGCAATCACCTAACCACTATGGATTAGCATGCTATGTTCCCTGGATCGGTAGCATGTGAACCAGACATGGAGAAGTGATGATTCCTATTTTTGTGCTTATGCGTTGTTCATTTAAGATAAGTAATAATGAATAAATAAGTCTGGCTACCTACAGTAGCATGTCATGTTCCCGGGATCGGTGGCATGTGAAATCGGGTTAGCTTGGGCAGTAATTAATAATAAGAATAATGTAATTGTCGAACCAGGTGTATACCATGTTCTCGGGATCGGTGGTATGTTCCTTTGGGGAGACAAACAAAAAAATTAATAAAAATTGGTTGAGCCAGGTGTATACCATGTTCTCGGGATCGGTGGTATGTTCCTTCGGTGAGACTAATAAAATAATATGTGTGTTTCTTTCAAATTCAATAAGTGGTTCAACCACAAAGTCATATTTCTACAAATAAGAGATTTAATTCTAGTTCTTTTTGTTCTCGGGATCATGCTCTCTTTAGGAACCATTTGGCAGTCATCATTTAAACTTGTTGATCCTCTTTTATCACTGTAAAAGTTTAAAATGGTCATGCTTACTAGTATCCTACTGCTTTGTAGCACTTCTAACCATTAATTTTCACTAGCTAAGTCTGAAGCATGCCTTGTTTGGAGATCTATTTTACAAGGACATTTCTTACTCAGTTTATTATTCATTATCTTGCCTTTGTCATATTCCTTTGCTTGACGACAAGCAAAGATTTAAGTGGGGGGGAACTTGATAAGTATATTTCACATATATAATTTTGGTACTCAAATATAGCATCTATCGTGACATATTCGTCCATTCTTGCCATGATTGATTGAATATTGCTTGATAATCATCAAAAAGGATCATTTACTAGTCTTTGGTCTATCTTGCAGAAATGTGCGCAAAGGCACTAATAATCGTCAAGATTCCGTCTATGTGGCTATCGAGAAGAGTGAAGAAGAGAAGAGAAGGAAGAAGAGACTTGTGTGAGATGAAGAGAAGTAACCAGGGGGCTAGATAAAGAAGTGGGAGGACCTTCTTGTGAAGAAAGAAGAGAAGAAAGAGGGCCAAATCACAAAGTGCAGATGAGAGGAGGGGAACAAAATCCCTAGGCATTAGAGGGATCCGATCGGGCCTGGCTACTCAACTCTCACCCTCACACCCCCTTCTCCACCTCCGACTGCCGCCGCAGCCAGGCCGGTGTGGCGACACGCCACCAGCACCTCCCACCACATCACCACCTTGCGCCATCCACCAGCGCCACCATCTTCTTCTCCTTCCTCGAATCCACCATCATCCATCCACACCGCCGCCACCAGCACCACAGCGCTTCCCCGCACCTCACGCCCCTGCTGCTCTTCTTCTTCTCCAAACCTTGTTGCTGCTTCTTCTTCCCCAAACTTTGCTGCTCCCCTTTCCTAGCGCCTCAACCTGCTGCTCCTTCTGCTTCGCCTGCTGCTAGTCCCTTTCCACACGCCTCTGCTGCTCCTCCTCTTAAAACTGTTGCAGCTCTTCTTTCCCACGTTCCTAGTCTGCACTCTGCTTCTCACCTTTGTTGATGCTGTTTCTCTTCTGAACCTCTGCTACTGTTCAGCTCTGAACCTCTGCATCTATGTTGAATGTGCTTTCAGTGTTCTTGAGATGTGTAAAACTGTTCAATATTCAGCTTACAATTTGTGAAACTTTTGTGATTCAGTGGTATCTCTATGTTATACATATAGCTTGTGTACTCCTTGCTGCAGTAAATTTCAGTTTGTAAGTTCCTGTGATAGCTCCAGTACGTGTGATTTTTATGTTGTCTCAAGTTCCTGTTATATATATACATATGTGTGTGTCTGTGATGTGATACATTTATGTTCTGTCCTACAACCTTATTTTTTAGCATTTTCTTTCTCAAGCATAACGAAAATATCAAAAAGATAGAGTAAAGATAATCTTCATCTCCCTTTGCTCCTTTCTCATTTTCTTTGTTGATTATCCTTGTTAGTGTTAGGTTTATTTTCTGTTTTCATCATTGAGTTGGGTCACCTAGCTTTAGTTGAACGTAGTTGCCGTCGCCTAGTCCCTGTGGAGAACACGACATTCGCAGTTCGAGCGAAATATCCCGATGTACTTACATTTGATCAATAGCCTGTCCACCGCAGCACCCTTTGATCTAGAAATGGTACAAAGCTTATGCAGTAGTTGTTTTTGCTTTCATCTCCAATACCGGTAGATCCCCTTTTCTAGAAGAAAATATCCCCTTGGACCTTAGGAACTCATATGTACTGGTTTTTTAGGTATAGATTTATTTCCTTTTTATGAACATATGCTGATCCAAAATAATGATTGCAATCTGTGAAACTTGTTTGTGTGCTACTTAGCCAAAAATTTGCGTTTTGATAGATCCACCTAGCCATGGCAGCTCAAACCACCGGCTTAAATTGCAATGCTCAATAGATAACATCAACTACTCATGGCGGCTTAAATAACCTGACGTAATTAGTCATATATCATTGGGCCCCTTTGTAAGCCGCCATTCTGGATATATGCTGTAATATTTTTCCTTTGGCGTAAATTTAAACCGGCAAATTTACTCTTTATTAGGCTTCCTTCTTCATAATGCCGCCAAAAACAGTTACTTCATGCAACTGGGTTAAATCCATCATTACAGAGGGCACACTCGATGATTTTGTGAAAACCGGCTATCTGCCAAAGAAGGATGTCATGTCGTACCGGGCTCCTGATCCAACAAAAGAAAAACCTCAGCCTAAAGAAGGGGAAGTCATTGTCTTCACGGATCACATGAACTGGGGCTTTTCGCCCCCCGGCTCAAAGTTCTTCAGAGATCAGACCCAATTCCGTGTCTAACATCTACAACTTTCAAGTGTTCTGTGAGGTGTACCTTGAAGAAGAACCCAGCTTGGAACTTTTCAGGGAATTGTTTTATTTGAACCGCCAGAATGAATATTCCAACGGACCGAGTTTGGAACTGGGCGGGGTCTCAATCCAATGACAGAGAGACGCCATCTTTCCATATGCACAACCGCCGAGTCACCCCAAAGACTGGAACCAGACTTGGTTCTACTGTCAAGATACTTCTCCGCCTGATGAGAACCCTCTGCCCAGCTTCCGTGCCCTATCCTTGAGTCCAATCATCCTCTTCCAGACAAGTTGTCAGTTGCTGATTGCCAGAAGCTCGCCCCTACCATGGCTAAAGTCAAGGCTCTTTTGGGGAACGGCTTAAATGGCATTGATTTGTTCAGGTGCTAGGTCGCATGGCGGGTCATCCCACTGAGTCACTGCTCCGGGTTAATGTGTACTTATACAGGAGACAAAAAGGATCCTCTACGGCACAGCCCTCATGATTTACCTGATGATGTTGTCGATGAAATGACAAAGTCACTTTTGAATGAAAGCCTAGCTAACTGTGGCAAGGTGGGCCTAAACCCTTTCTGCAAAGCTAACCCGGCTCCATGGGTAGGCCGCGAAGCTTAGTTATTTCACCTTTCTCTTTGATGTTTTGTCTTAACTCAAACCCTTGCTGATTTTTACAAGTTGATGATAAGTTTTAGAAGAAAAAATATGACCATGAGGCTGCAAAGAGAGCCCGGAAGGCCAAGAAAGACGCCAGGAAAGCCGCCATTCAGAAAAGAGGAAAGAAGCCCATTGCTTCCGACTTGCTTCAACTGGATGACTCCTCTGAGTCGGAGGTAACCCTTGACTCTCTTGGCTCATTTTTAACCACCTTATTGACACTGATGATCATCAGGGTGACACGGGAACGGGTTAGGGAGTGGATGAAGAGGTAACTATTATTTCCTCCGACTCAGAGCCTTTGCCAAGACAAAAAATCTGAAGAGTAACCTGGAAAGTAAGATTTTCACATCCCTTAGCTTACCAGGATCCTCACTTTCTTTTGAAGCGACTGATTCATGAGAGCCGGAGGCAGACCCGGACCAGCAAGGATGCGGAACTATCCTCTGGCTTACCAAATACGCCAAGGAAGCGCCGGAATGAGGTCACCTCCGACTTAAATTATTTTTATCCTTTGGTGGGTCTCACTCGTCAACCACTCAACTCTTCTGATTCAAATTATTAGGAAACTTCACATTCTTCCGGCGACTCAATTTAGTCCAACATGTCGGCTTTTAAGACCGCTCCAAGGTAATGATGATTTACTTATCCTATACTCATTGCAAACCTTTATATCTGTACTAACCTCTTTGATTTTACATAGTGGAAAAGCAAAGCCCGGTAAGATGGTGAAGAAAAACAAACTGGCCGAAGAACCGACCATCAATGAGCCAGAGCTTCAACCCGCAGCGCCTAAGGCCTCTGTTCCTGAGCCGCCACTTGAGTTGGTTCACAACATGCCAACAATGACTGCTGATCCACATGTCAATCAAACCGCCGCTGGCTCTGTAAACCTTGAAGCTTCAAGCCCGGCTAAGTCAGCCAACCCACAAGATGTTGATGTGGAAATTACCAAGACTGGCTATACTGAGCCAGGGAGACCTATTGTGCTAGCCAAGTGTTCTGCCAAGGAGGAGCACATTGAACACCGTAGAGTCAGATTTGACGTTGCTGACTATACTCACTTGAGCATTGGCGAAGTTTTCTCTGGTTATCTTAGCCAAGTGCACAGTAGCCGTGATTTTGAAGTTGACATGGTAAAACAACTGCACCCAAAATTTGTGGTGTAAATTCTTCCCTTCATTGAATTAACCTTACTATGCCAGCCCCCAAGTCTATTGCTTATGATGAATATGTTGTAGACTTAGAACAAATTTATGAGCATTAGTAATATCCTTTGGTAAAACCTTAAAATCCGTCTTAATCCGTAGTCCCCAATGGCCGGTTTAGCCAGTATGAATGAGCCGGTCCTTCATATGCTTGTGTAGAAGATAGTACTTGTGTAACTTTGAACAACAATATGCATTAGTCCTCAAGTGTCAAGCACTCTTGCTTGCAAAGTGCTTGGGACTTTACTCTCATAAGCAGCCACTTAGACAAATCTTTTGGTAGACATTAGTCCCCAAGTGCCAAGTGTTGTTGCTTGCAAAAGGCTTGGGACTTAACATTGCATACTAATGTTTATGATTTTGACCCGGTACATGTATAGACCACCACTGCTCAACTTCAATATGAGCTGTCTGAATTGAAGAACCGCTTGGAGCTGAAAGAGACGGAGACTCCAAGAGCAAACTCCAAATTCGAATTCAGCGTGTTTGAACAAGAAAATTTGAGGGCCGAGTTTGAAGTTGAGAAAAAGGCATGGGCTGAGGAAAGGATTGCCTTAACCCATCGAACTGAGAAAGCAGAGGCGGCTCTTGAAGAGGTGGCCATTGAATTGTCCGGCTTAAAATGCCATGTGTCTCAGATGGTCTCAGCAATCTTTGGTAAGACCCCTACAAGTGTCAAATATTGAATCTTTCTGGTGATCATATGAATTGTTGTTAACTCACCTGTTATTGCTATGCATGCCCCAGGTGTACCAACCTCAACCAGGACATGCTGGTGAAGCTGAAGGCGGTTTAGACGCTCGTGGAACAACTTTACACTGGAGCTCAGCATGCCTTAGCCACAGTTGCCCTGACAAATGAAGCCCCCACACTCCTGGTTGATGTGTTGAAGAAGCTCTTTGTGCTGCCCCAGCGGTTCAATGAATTAAATCGGTCATCTGCGAGAGCCGAAGCTGTATCTGCCTTAAGCCGGGCCAAAGCATGGCTATCGGAATTAGACCCAGCCGACATCGCCATTGGGTACCCCAGCCTTAAGGAGGATGGCACTTTGTTTGAACAGACGGACTTTGCTGCTTGCATAAAGGAGATACGTCCCGTGGCTAGCATGATTGCCAATGAGGCAGACCTCACCAAGTATCATCCGGCTTACAACACAGTAAATCAGAGGCAGCCAACCCCGACTTATAAAGTGACAAGCCTGATCCATCCAATCCGTAAGCACAC
Source organism: Triticum dicoccoides (assembly GCF_002162155.2). Classification (NCBI taxonomy): domain Eukaryota; kingdom Viridiplantae; phylum Streptophyta; class Magnoliopsida; order Poales; family Poaceae; genus Triticum; species Triticum dicoccoides. Next base: position 496,296,786 of record NC_041387.1, read on the forward strand.
CTTTGCCCCTGAAGTTGACCCGGTCGGGCTAATAGATGATGAAGCTGGATTTGAAGCTTTGAATGGCATTGATTGGTCATCATCAACCTTCCAGGATGCCGGACAGGACAAAGATGCGGAGAGGGTTGACCTGGAAGCATCAGGTCAACTAGAGAATTAATCCGCCGGGCGGCTCATATTAGCAGCCTTCTGAAAAAATAGTTCAATCCTTTGGACTCAGGGAGTGATGTAATAGGGTAGAAATAACTTTGATCTGTCGTGCCATCGTGCATGTTTTTGGTGCTCAACACTATTAAGCCGCCTCCTTTATGTTCACCCTTGTTATACTTATCATCTATGTTCCTTGTGTAAAAGAAAGACCTTAAAATATCCTGCACACAGAGATAGATCACAAGAACCCTTGGCGGTTTACCGCAGGGCAGGTCATAATATCCCACATATAACCACTGATATGTAAAAAGGAGTCACGGATAAGCCTTTGTTTATGAATCATATCTTTGAAACATAACTATAATAATAATATCATACCTATGATATTGAATTGTCACTGTCGGTTTATGTGACCTGTGCAATAAGGGTGATAACCCAATCCTTAGAAGTCAAGACTTCCAAATGTTTGATGATTGTCATATGCTGGCGACTTACTGTCCAAAGTTAAGCCGGCTTAAATAGAAACCACACATATATATGCCTCAGATATGAACAAAAAGTCTTGAGACAAACCCAAAGAGTATTTTCAAAAAAGTTTAAGCTGAACAAAGAAAAACTGAAGCGAGGCTTCTGATTCGAATACGATTAGTAAGTCGGACCAAAAGGGGTTAAGCTATGATTCGAATACGAACAGTAAGCCCCCAAGTGGGTTTGGCGTTGTGCCGATCAAGAGGGTACCGACAGCTATGTTCTCTTTGGTTCGAATACGACCTATGTTTGAATAGGAAGCCCCCAAATGACCTTGAGACTTTTTTAACGACTCTGATTCAAAGACGATCAAATTCAAACCAAAAGGGGTTAAGCTATGATTCGAATACGATCAAGAAGCCCCCTAGTAGTTTTGGCATTGCGCCGATCAAGAGGGTACCGACAGCTATGTTCCCTTTGGTTCGAATACGACCTATGTTTGAACAGGAAGCCCCTAAATGACCTTGAGGTTTTTTAACGACTCTGATTCGAATACAATCAAAGTCATACCAAAAAAGGGTTTAAGCTATGATTCGAATACGATCAGTAGCCCCCAATTGGTCTTTGGAACTATGATGATGAAGACATATAATCATTTAAAGATGAAAAGGACAGAGGTCCTGCTTTATTACTTATCATAATATATACATCATCAAAAATATGTACATCATAATGTTGGAAATATGCCCTAGAGGCAATAATAAAATGATTATTATTATATTTTCTTGTTCATGATAATTGTCTTTTGTTCATGCTATAATTGTATTAACCGGAAACAATGATACATGTGTGAATACATAGAACACAACATGTCCCTAGTGAGCCTCTAGTTGACTAGCTCATTGATCAACAGATAGTCATGGCTTCCTGACTATGGACATTGGATGTCGTTGATGACGGGATCACATCATTAGGAGAATGATGTGATGGACAAGACCCAATCCTAAGCATAGCACAAGATCGTGTAGTTCGTTTGCTAAAGCTTTTCTAATGTCAAGTATCAGTTTCTTAGACCATGAGATTGTGTAACTCTCGGATACCGTAGGAGTGCTTTGGGTGTACCAAACATCACAACGTAACTGGGTGACTATAAAGGCACACTACAGGTATCTCCAAAAGTGTCTGTTGGGTTGGCACGAATCGAGACTGGGATTTGTCACTCCGTATGACGGAGAGGTATCTTTGGGCCCACTCGGTAATGCATCATCATAATGAGCTCAATGAGACCAAGTGGTTGGTCACGGGATCATGCATTACGTAACGAGTAAAGTGACTTGCCGGTAACGAGATTGAGCGAGGTATTGGGATACCGACGATCGAATCTCGGGCAAGTAACGTACCGATTGACAAAGGGAATTGTATACGGGATTACTTGAATCCTCTACATCGTGGTTCATCCGATGAGATCATCGTGGAACACATGGGAACCAACATGGGTATCCAGATCCCGCTGTTGGTTATTGGCCGGAGAGCTGTCTCGGTCATGTCTGCATGATTCCCGAACCCGTAGGGTCTACACACTTAAGGTTCGATGACGCTAGGGTTATTAGGAAGACTTGTATGTGATTACCAAAAGTTGTTTGGAGTCCCGGATGAGATCTCGGACGTCATGAGAAGTTCCGGAATGGTCTGGAGGTGAAGATTTATATATGGGAAGTTGTAATACGGTCACCGGAAAGTTTCGGGGTCATACCGGTATTGTACCGGGGCCACCGGATGGGTTCCGGGGGTCCACCAGGAGGGGCCACCTCTCCCGGAGGGCCTCATGGGCCATGGAGGGAAGGGAACCAGCCCCAAGTGGGCTGAGCGCACCCCCCCCCCTGGGCCCAT
>NC_041387.1:496299409-496313728 GCF_002162155.2 Triticum dicoccoides
TCCTCCTCCCCCTATAAATAGAGGGGCGAGGGGAGGGCTGCACATACACCTCCAAGGCGCAGCCCCTCCCCTCCCCAACACCTCTCCTCCTCCGGAGAAGCTTGGTGAAGCCCTGCCGGACTGCTGCCTCTCCATCACCACCACGTCGTCGTGCTACTATTGGAGCTCTCTTCCTCAACCTCTCCCTCCTCCTTGCTGGATCAAGGCGCGGGAGACGTCTCCGCTCCGTACGTGTGTTGAACACGGAGGTGCCATCCGTTCGGCACTAGGATCTTCGGTGATTTGGAACACAACGAGTACGACTCCATCAACCCCGTTCTCTTGAACGCTTTCGCTCGTGATCTACAAGGGTATGTAGATGCATTTCTATCTCTCTCGTTGCTAGATAACTCCATAGATTGATCTGGTGATGCGTAGAAAAATTTTATTTTCTGCAACGATCTCCAATAGTGGCATCATGAGCTAGGTCTATGCGTAGTCTCTATGCACGAGTAGAACACAATTTTTTTGTGGGCGTAGATTTTGTCAATTTACTTGCCACTACTAGTCTTATCTTGTTTCGGCGACATCGTGGGATGAAGCGGCCCGGACCGACCTTACACGTACACTTACGTGAGACAGGTTCCACCGACTGACATGCACTAGTTGCATAAGGTGGCTAGCGGGTGTCTGTCTCTCCCACTTTAGTCGGATCGGATTCGATGAAAAGGGTCCTTATGAAGGGTAAATAGAAATTGGCATATCACGTTGTGGTTTTGGCGTAGGTAAGAAACGTTCTTGCTAGAACCCTATAGCAGCCACGTAAAAACTTGCAACAACAATTAGAGGACGTCTAACTTGTTTTTGCAGCATATGCCTTGTGATGTGATATGGCCAAAAGGATGTGATGAATGAAATATATGTGATGTATGATATTGATCATGTTCTTGTAATAGAATCATGACTTGCATGTCGATGAGTATGAAAACCGGCGGGAGCCATAGGAGTTGTCTTTATTTATTGTATGACCTGCGTGTCACTGAATAATGCCATGTAATTACTTTACTTCTTTGCTAAATCGTTAGCCATAGTAGTAGAAGTAATAGTTGGCGAACAACTTCATGGAGACACGATGATGGAGATCATGATGATGGAGATCATGGTGTCATGCCGGTGATGAAGATGATCCCCCGAAGATGGAGATCAAAGGAGCAACATGACATTGGCCATATCATGTCATTATTTGATTGCATGTGATGTTTATCATGTTTTTGCATCTTATTTGCTTAGAAAGACGGTAGTAAATAAGATGATCCCTCATAACAATTTCAAGAAAGTGTTCCCCCTAACTGCGCGCCGTTGCGGAAGTTCGTTGTTTCGAAGCACCACATGATGATCGGGTGTGATAGATCCTAACGTTCGCATACAATGGGTGTAAGCCAGATTTACACATGCAAAACACTTAGGTTGACTTGACGATCCTAGCATGTACAGACATGGCCTCGGAACACAAGAGACCGAAAGGTCGAACATGAGTCGTATAGAAGATACGATCAACATGAAGATGTTCACCGATGATGACTAGTCCGTCTCACGTGATGATCGGACACGGCCTAGTTGACTCGGATCATGGATCACTTAGATGACTAGAGGGATGTCTATCTGAGTGGGAGTTCATTAAATAATTTGACTAGATGAACTTAATTATCATGAACTTAGTCTAAAAACTTTTGCAATATGTCTTGTAGATCAAATGGCCCATGCTAATGTTGCCCTCAACTTCAACGCGTTCCTAGAGAAAACCAAGCTGAAAGACGATGGCAGCAACTATACGGACTGGGTCCGGAACTTGAGGATCATCCTCATAGCTGCCAAAAGAGCATATGTCCTAGATGCACCGCTAGGTGAAGCACCCGTTTTCCCAGCAACTCAAGACGTTATGAACGCCTGGCAGTCGCGTAGTGATGATTACTCCCTGGTTCAGTGCAGCATGCTTTACAGCTTAGAACCAGGGCTCCAAAAGCATTTTGAGCAGCACGGAGCATATGAGATGTTCCAAGAGCTGAAAATGGTTTTCCAAGCTCATGCCCGGGTCGAGAGATATGAAGTCTCCGACAAGTTCTACAATTGTAAGATGGAGGAGAATAGTTCTGTCAGCAAGTACATACTCAAAATGTCTAGGTTGCACAACCGCTTGTCTCAGCTGGGAGTTAACCTCCCGCATGACGCGGTCATTGACAGAATCCTTCAGTCGCTCCCACCTAGCTACAAGAGCTTTGTGATGAACTACAATATGCAGGGGATGGTGAAAACTATTCCTGAGGTATTTTCAATGCTGAAATCAGTGGAGGTAGAAATCAAAAAGGAACATCAAGTGTTGATGGTCAATAAAACCACTAGTTTCAAGAAAGGCAAGGGTAAAAAGAACTTCAATAAGGACAGGAAGGGAGTTGCCGCGCCCGGTAAGCCAGTTGGCGGGAAGAAGCCAAAGCATGGACCCAAACCTGAGACTGAGTGCTTTTATTGCAAGGGAAGCGGACACTGGAAGCAGAACTGCCCTAAGTACTTAGCGGACAAGAAGGCCAGCAACACCAAAGGTATATGTGATATACATGTAATTTATGTGTAACTTACCAGTACTCGTAGTAGCTCCTGGGTATTTGATACCGGTGCGGTTGCTCATATTTGTAACTCAAAACAGGAGCTGCGGAATAAACGGAGACTGGCGAAGGACGAGGTGACGATGCGCGTCGGGAATGGTTCCAAGGTCGATGTGATCGCCATCGGCACGCTACCTCTACATTTCCCTACGGGAGTAGTTTTAAACCTCAATCATTGTTATTTAGTGCCAGCTTTGAGCATGAACATTGTATCTGGATCTTGTTTAATATGAGATGGCTACTCATTTAAATCCGAGAATAATGGTTGTTCTATTTATATGAGAGATATGTTTTATGGTCATGCCCCGCTGGTCCATGGTTTATTCTTAATGAATCTCGAATGTGATGTTACACATATTCATGGTGTGAATACCAAAAGATGTAAGATTGATAATGATAGTCCCACATATCTGTGGCACTGCCGCCTTGGTCACATTGGTGTCAAACGCATGAAGAAGCTCCATACAGATGGACTTTTGGAGTCTCTTGATTTCGTATCATTTGACACGTGCGAACCATGCCTCATGGGTAAAATGACCAAGACTCCGTTCTTCGGAACAATGGAGCGAGCAACCAACTTATTGGAAATTATACATACTGTTGTGTGCGGTCCAATGAGCGTTGAGGCTCGCGGTGGCTATTGTTTTGTTCTCACCGTCATTGATGACTTGAGTAGATATGGGTATGTTTACTTGATGAAACACAAGTCTGAGACCTTTGAAAAGTTCAAGGAATTTCAGAATGAGGTAGAGAATCAACGTGACAGAAAAATAAAGTTCTTACGATCAGATCGTGGGGGAGAATATTTAAGTCACGAGTTTGGTACACATTTGAGGAAATGTGGAATTGTTTCACAACTCACGGCGCCTGGAACACCTCAGCATAACGGTGTGTCCGAACATCGTAATCGCACTCTATTGGATATGGTGCGGTCTATGATGTCTCTTACCAATTTACCGCTATCATTTTGGGGATATGCTTTAGAGACAGCTACATTCACTTTAAATAGGGCACCGTCTAAATCCGCTGAGACGACACCGTATGAATTATGGTTTGTAAAGAAACCTAAGCTGTCGTTTCTAAAAGTTTGGGGATGCGATGCTTATGTAAAGAAACTTCAACCTGAAAAGCTCGAACCCAAGTCGGAAAAATGCGTCTTAATAGGATACCCTAAGGAAACCATTGGGTATACCTTCTACCTCAGATCCAAAGGCAAGATCTTTGTTGCCAAGAACGGTTCCTTTCTGGAGAAAGAATTTCTCTCGAAAGAAGTAAGTGGGAGGAAAGTGGAACTTGATGAAGTACTACCTCTTGAACCGGTAAGCAGCACAGCTCAGGAAGATGTTCCTGTGGTGCCTGCACCGAGTAGAGAGGAAATTAATGATGATGATCAAGGTACTTCAGATCAAGTTACTACTGAACTTCATAGGTCCACAAGGACACGTTCCACACCAGAGTGGTATGGCAACCCTATCCTGGAAATCATGTTGTTAGACAATGGTGAACCTTCGAACTATGAAGAAGCGATGGCGAGCCCGGATTCCAACAAATGGCTTGAAGCCATGAAATCCGAGATAGGATCCATGTATGAAAACAAAGTATGGACTTTGACAGACTTGCCCGATGATCGGTGAGCGATAGAAAATAAATGGATCTTTAAGAAGAAGACGGACGCGGATGGTAATGTTACCATCTATAAAGCTCGACTTGTCGCTAAGGGTTATCGGCAAGTTCAAGGGGTTGACTATGATGAGACTTTATCTCCCGTAGCAAAGCTGAAGTCCGTCCGAATCATGTTAGCAATTTTCGCATACTATGATTATGAGATATGGCAAATGGACATCAAAACGGCATTCCTTAACGGCTATCTTAAGGAAGAACTGTATATGATGCAGCCAGAAGGTTTTGTCGATCCTAAGAATGCTAACAAGGTACGCAAGCTCCAGCGGTCCATTTATGGGTTGGTGCAAGCATCTCGGAGTTGGAACATTCGCTTTGATGAGATGATCAAAGCGTTTGGGTTTATGCAGACTTATGGAGAAGCTTGCGCTTACAAGAAAGTGAGTGGGAGCTCTGTAGCATTTCTCATATTATATGTGGATGACATACTTTTGATGGGAAATGATATAGGACTTTTGGACATCATAAAGGCCTACTTGAATAAGTGTTTTTCAATGAAGGACCTTGGAGAAGCTGCTTACATATTAGGCATCAAGATCTATAGAGATAGATCGAGACGCCTCATAGGTCTTTCACAAAGCACATACCTTGATAAGATATTGAAGAAGTTCAATATGGATCAGTCCAAGAAGGGGTTCTTGCCTGTGTTGCAAGGTGTGAAATTGAGCTCGGCTCAATCCCCGACCACGGCAGAAGATAGAGAAAAGATGAGTGTCATCCCCTATGCCTCGGCCATAGGGTCTATTATGTATGCCATGCTGTGTACCAGACCTGATGTAAACCTTGCCGTAAGTTTGGTTGCAAGACACCAAAGTAATCCCGGCATGGAACACTGGACAGCGGTCAAGAATATCCTGAAGTACCTGAAAAAGGACTAAGGATATGTTTCTCATTTATGGAGGTGACGAAGAGCTCGTCGTAAAGGTTTACGTCGATGCTAGCTTTGACACAGATCTGGATGACTCTAAGTCACAAACCGGATACGTGTATATTTTGAATGGTGGGGCAGTAAGCTGATGCAGCAGCAAGCAGAGCGTCGTGGCGGGATCTACATGTGAAGTGGAGTACATGGCAGCCTCAGAGGCAGCGCATGAAGCAATCTGGATGAAGGAGTTCATTGATACGTCCATTTTGCATCATGCTTTTATATCAATATTTATTGCATTATGGGTTGTTATTACACAATATATCTCATTACTTATGGCTATTCTCTCTTATTTTACAAGGTTTACCATGAAGAGGGGGAATGCCGGCAGCTGGAATTCTGGCTGGAAAAGGAGCAAACGTTGGAAACCTTTTATGCACAACTCCAAAAGTCCTAAAACTCCACGAAACAACTTTTTGGGATTTATAAGAATTTTTGAGCGAAAGAAATAGGCCAGGCGGCCCACACCCTGTCCAGGAGACAGGGGGCGCCCCCCCCCCCTATAGGGCATGCCCCCTATCTCTTGGGCCCCCTGGTGGGCCTCCGGCGTCCATCTTCTGCTATATCATCACTTTCACCCTAGAAAAAATCGGGGACAAGCTTACGGGATGAAACTCCGCCACCATGAGGCGGAACCTTGTCGGAACCAATCTAGGGCTCTGGCAGAGCTGTTCTGCCGGGGACACTTCCCTCCGGGAGGGGAAAATCATCACCAACGTCATCACCAACGATCCTCTCATCGGGAGGGGGTCAATCTCCATCAACATCTTCACCAGCACCATCTCCTCTCAAACCCTAGTTCATCTCTTGTATCCAATCTTGTATCCAAAACCACAAATTGGTACATGTGGGTTGCTAGTAGTGTTGATTACTCCTTGTAGTTGATACTTATTGGTTTACTTGGTGTAAGATCATATGTTCAGATCCTTCATGCATATTATTACACCTCTGATTATGATCATGAATATGCTTTGTGAGTAGTTACGTTTGTTCCTGAGGACATGGGTGAAGTCTTGCTATTAGTAGTCATGTGAATTTGGTATTCGTTCGATATTTTGATGAGATGTATGTTGTCTTCTCCTCTAGTGGTGTCATGTGAACATCGACTACATGACACTTCACCATTATTGGGACTAGAGGAGGGCATAGGAAAGTAATAAGTAGATGACGGGTTGCTAGAGTGATAGAAGCTTAAACCCTAGTTTATGTGTTGCTTCTTTAGGGGCTGATTTGGATCCATATGTTTCATGCTATGGTTAGGTTTACATTAATACTTTTGTTGTAGTTGCGGATGCTTGCAATAGGGGTTAATCATAAGTGGGATGCTTGTCCAAGTAAGGGCAGTACCCAAGCATCGGTCCACCCACATATCAAATTATCAAAGTACCGAACGCGAATCATATGAGCGTGATGAAAACTAGCTTGACGATAATTCCCAATGTGTCCTCGGGAGCTCCTTTCTCATTATTAGAAATTGTCCAGGCTTATCCTTTGCTACATAAAGGATTGGGCCACCTTGATGCACCTTATTTACTTTATTTACTTGTTACTCGTTACTATTTATCTTATCATAAAACTATCTATCACCTACAATTTCAGTGCTTGCAGAAAACCTTACTGAAAACTGCTTATCATTTCCTTTGTTCCTTGTTGGGTTCGACACTCTTACTTATCAAAAGGACTACGATAGATCCCCTACACTTGTGGGTCATCAAGACTCTTTTCTGGTGCCCTTGCCGGGGGGTGTAGCGCTTTTGGTGAGTGGAACTTGGTAAGAAAACATTTATATAGTGTGCTGAAATTTTCTGTTACTTGTCACTATGGAAACTAATCCTTTGAGGGGCTTGTTTGGGGTATCTTCAACCCAACCAGAAGAGCAAAGAGTTGCTCCTCAACCTACTGAACTTTATGAAAATATTCACTTTGAGATTCCTTCGGGTATGATAGAGAAACTGCTAGCTAATCCATTTGCAGGAGATGGAACATTGCATCCCGATTTACACCTTATCTGGATGAAGTTTGTGGATTATTTAAGCTTGCAGGTATTCCCGATGATGTTATCAAAAGGAAGGTCTTCCCTTTATCTTTGAAGGGAGATGCATCGACATGGTATAGGCTATGTGCTGATACGGGATCTTGGAATTATAAGCGATTGAAGTTGGAATTTCACCAGAAGTTCTATCCTATGCATCTTGTTCATAGTGATCGTAATTACATATATAATTTCTGGCCTCGCGAAGGAGAAAGCATCGCTCAAGCTTGGGGGAGGCTTAAGTCAATGTTATATTCATGCCCCAATCATGAGCTCTCTCGGGAAATGATTATTTAGAATTTTTATGCACAGCTTTCTCTTGATAATTGCAACCTGCTCGATACTTCCTATGCTGGTTCTTATATGCTGAAGACTATTGATTTCAAATGGGACTTATTGTAAAGAATTAAATGCAACTCCGAAGATTGGGGTTTCGACGATGGTAAGGAGTCAGGTATGACACCCAAGTTCGATTGTGTTAAATCTCTTATGGATACCGATGCTTTTCGTGGATTTAGCACCAAGTATGGACTTGACTCTGAGATAGTATCTACTTTTTGTGAAACTTTTGCTACTCATGTTGATCTTCCTAAAGAGAAGTGGTTTAAATATAATCCTCCTGTTGAAGTGAAAGTAGTCGCACCTATTACAGTCGAAGAAAAGACTATTACTTATAGTGATCCTATTGTTCCTACTGCTTATGTTGAAAAACCTCCTTTCCCTGTTAGGATAAAGGATCATGCTAAAGCTTCAACTGTTGTTGGTAAGAGTAATACTAGGACTTATACACCTCCGGAGCAAATTAATGTTGAACCTAGTATTGTTATGGTTAGAGATCTCTTGGATGAGGACTTAGATGGGCATGTCATTTCTTTCTTGGGGAGACTACTAATATTGCTAGACCTGATACTAAGACACGTAGACCTGTCATAGGCACGCCTGTTATTTCTGTTAAAATAGGAGATCATTGTTATCATGGTTTATGTGATATGGGTGCTAGTGCCAGCGCTATCCCTTATGATTTATATAAAGAAATTATGCACGACATTGCACCCGTTGAATTAGAAGACATTGATGTTACTATTAAGCTTGCTAATAGGGATACCATTAAACCTGTTGGGATTGTTAGATATGTTGTAGTTTTGTGTGGGAAGGTTAAATATCCTGCTGATTTTCTTATTCTTGCTTCCCCACAAGATGCCTTTTGTCCCATTATTTTTGGTAGACCCTTCTTGAATACTGCTAGTGCTAAGATTAATTGTGAAAAGAATATTGTCATTGTTGGCATAGATGGTATGGGTATGTCTCATGAGTTTAATTTCGCTAAGTTTAGTAGACAACCTCGTGAAAGGGAACCACCTAGCAAGGATGAGATTATTGGTCTTGCTTCCATTGCTGTTCCTCCAACTGATCCGTTAGAACAATATTTACTAGACCATGAGAACGATATGTTTATGAAGGAACGGGAAGAAATAGATGAAGTGTTCCTTAATCAGGAACCTATGAAGAAACACAACCTTCCAGTTGAAATTCTTGGGGACCCCCCTCCACCCAAGGGTGATCCCGTGTTTGAACTCAAACCATTACTTGATAATCTTAAGTATGCTTGCCTTGATGAGAAAGAAATATATCCTGTTATTATTAGTGCTAATCTTTCAGAGAAAGAAGAAGAAAGATTATTGAAAACTCTGAAGAAGCACCGAGTAGCTATTGGATATACTCTGGATGATCTTAAGGGTATTAGTCCCACATTATGTCAACACAAGATTTCATTGGAGAAAGATGCCAAACCAGTTAGAGATCCTTAAAGACGATTAAATCCCAAGATGAAGGAAGTGGTAAGAAAAGAGATACTAAAGCTCCTTGAGGCAGGTATTATTTATCCCGTTGATGATAGTGAATGGGTAAGCCCTGTCCATTGTGTCCCTAAAAAGGGAGGTATTACCGTCGTTCCTAATGATAAAGATGAATTGATCCTGCAAAGAATTATTACCGGTTATAGGATGGTAATTGATTTCCGTAAGTTAAATAAAGCTACTAAGAAAGATCATTACCCTTTACCTTTTGTTGATCAAATGCTAGAAAGGATATCCAAACACACACATTTTTGCTTTCTAGATGGTTATTCTGGTTTCTCTCAGATACCTGTGTTAGCGAAGGATCAATCTAAAACTACTTTTACTTGCCCTTTTGGTACTTTTGCTTATAGACGTATGCCTTTTGGTTTATGTAATGCACTTGCTACCTTTCCAAGATGCATGATGTCTATATTCTATGATTTTTGTGAAAAGACTTGTGAGGTATTCATGGATGACTTCTCTGTCTATGGATCCTCTTTTGATGATTGTTTGAGAAACCTTGATCAAGTTTTGCAGAGATGCGAAGACACTAGTCTCGTCCTGAATTGGGAAAAGTGTCACTTTATGGTTAATGAAGGCATTGTCTTGGGGCACAAGATTTCCGAGAGAGGTATTGAAGTTGATAAAGCCAAAGTTGATGCTATTGAAAAGATGCCATGTCCCAAGGACATAAAAGGTATAAGAAGTTTCCTTGGTCATGCCGGTTTTTATAGGAGGTTCATTAAGGACTTTTCTAAAATCTCTAGGCCTCTGACCAATTTATTGCAAAAAGATATTCCTTTTGTCTTTGATGATGATTGTGTAGAAGCGTTTGAAGTGCTTAAGAAAGCTTTGATCACTGCACCTATTGTTTAGCCACCTGATTGGAATTTACCTTTTGAAATTATGTGTGATGCTAGTGATTATGTTGTAGGTGTTGTTTTAGGGCAAAGAGTTGATAAGAAATTGAATGTTATCCAGTATGCTAGTAAGACTCTTGATACTGCCCAGAAAAATTATGCTACCACTGAAAAAGAATTCTTAGCAGTTGTGTTTGCATGTGATAAGTTTAGACCTTATATTGTTGATTCCAAAGTTACTATTCACACTGATCATGCTGCTATTAAATATCTTATGGAAAAGAAAGATGCTAAGCCTAGACTCATTAGATGGGTTCTCTTGCTCCAAGAGTTTGATTTGCACATTATTGATAGAAAGGGAGCTAAGAACCCCGTTGCAGATAGCTTGTCTAGGTTAGAGAATGTTCTTGATGACCCACTGCCTATTAATGATAGCTTCCCTGATGAACAATTAGCGGTCGTCGATGCTTCTCATACGGCTCCTTGGTATGCTGATTATGCTAATTACATTGTTCCTAAATATTTACCGCCTAGTTACACATACCAGCAAAAGAAAAAGTTCTTTTATGATTTAAGACATTACTTCTGGGATGATCCACACCTTTATAAAGAAGGAGTAGATGGTGTTATTAGATGTTGTGTGCCTGAGCATGAACAGGAACAGATCCTACGCAAGTGTCACTCTGAATCTTATGGAGGACACCACGCTGGAGATAGAACTGCACACAAGGTACTATAATTTGGTTTTTATTGGCCTACTCTCTTCAAAGATGCTCGTAAGTTTGTCTTATCTTGTGATGAATGTCAAAGAATAGGTAACATTAGTAGACGTCAAGAAATGCCTATGAATTATTCTCTTGTTATTGAACCATTTGATGTTTGGGGCTTTTATTATATGGGACCTTTTCCTGCCTCTAATGGTTATACACATATTTTAGTTGTTGTTGATTATGTTACTAAGTGGGTAGAAGCTATTCCAACTAGTAGTGCTGATCATAACTCTTCTATCAAAATGCTTAAAGAAATTATTTTTTCGAGGTTTGGAGTCCCTAGATATCTTATGACTGATGGTGGTTCACATTTTATTCATGGTGTTTTCTGTAAGATGCTCGCTAAGTATGATGTCAATCATAGAATAGCATCTCCTTATCATCTGCAGTCTAGTGGTCAAGTAGAGTTGAGCAATAGAGAGCTCAAATTAATTTTGCAAAAGACTGTGAATAGATCTAGAAAGAATTGGTCCAAAAAACTTGATGATGCATTATGGGCCTATAGAACTGCATACAAAAATCCTATGGGTATGTCTCCTTATAAAATGGTTTATGGAAAAGCATATCATTTACCTCTTGAACTTGAACATAAAGCATATTGGGCTATTAAATAGCTCAATTATGACTTCAAACTTGCCGGTGAGAAGAGGTTATTCGATATTAGCTCACTTGATGAATGGAGAACCCAAGCCTATGAGAGTACCAAGCTTTTCAAAGAAAAAGTCAAACGCTGGCATGATAAGAGGATACAAAAGTGTGAGTTTAATGTAGGAGATTATGTGTTATTATTCAACTCTCGCTTAAGATTTTTTGCAGGAAAACTTCTCTCAAAATGGGAAGGTCCCTACGGTATCGAGGAGGTCTATCGTTCTGGTGCCATAAAAATCAACAACTTCGAAGGCACAAATCCGAGGGTGGTAAACGGTCAAAGAATTAAACATTATATTTCAGGTAATCCTATCAATGTTGAAACTAATATTATTGAAACCGTAACCCCTGAGGAATACATAAGGGACACTTTCCAGAATGTTCCAGACTTCGAAAAGGCATAGGTATGTGGTACGGTAAGTAAACCGACTCCAAAACAACTCCAATGGCATTTTTTATCAGTTTTGGAATATTTAAGAATTTTAGGAAGAAAGAAGTAGTCTGAAAGGGACACGCACCCCCCCTGTCTCGTGGGCACCTCGTGTGCTTCCTGGGCTCCGTTTTCTTGTATGTTACGTATTTTGGTCGGTAAAAATTCATTATATATACTCCCGAAGGTTTTGACCATTGTATCACGCAAATATCCTCTGTTTTCGTTTCGAGCTGCTCCTGTTGCAGATTTGGAACAAGATGTCGTCCCAAGATTCGGAGGGGGGGAGCTACATGGCTGATTATATTGCAAACCCAAAAGTATATGGGGATGTGGAACATTATGGCTAGACCATGGAGGAAGAAGAAGACTATGATCCAAAGGGGAAGGAGGAGACAAGCTCCGATGAGGAGGACGATCCACTACCTCAACCTGGTGATATGCATGTGGAGTTCAAGAAGTCAAGCCTCCCTAAGGTCCAATCTATCCCACCACGTTTTTTCCAGGACAGTAAGGCAGCACTATGCAAAAAGATAATGAAACTTGAGCTCGAGAATGAGGATCTAAGGGAGGAAACTTTTAGTCTTAGACGCAAGCTAGAGAAGAAAAATGCAAAAAATCCACCATCATCATCACCATCTCCATCACCTCCGAGGACATAATCACATGGGTATGGGCATTCCCCCTTGGCAACTGCCAAGCTTGGGGGAGGTGCCCCAGTATCGTATCACCATCACACTCCTATCTTTACCGCTTTATTTAGTTTGATCCTTTTAGTAGTATCTTGATCTAGTAGATTGAAGTTTTGATATCAAGTAGTTTGAGTTTTGCTTTGTGATCTCTTTTTGTATTCGAGTCCGCGAGCTATCTATAATAAAGATTAGTGTTGAGTCAAGGGCTTTGCTATGTGCTATGATCTTGAGAAAGTAGAAAGAATAAAAGAGTTCATATTGATCTTATGGATAGTGATAACTTCACACATAGAAAGTATGAGGCATAAAAATTGTTGGGAGTTGATGAACGTAGTTTTGTTCATCGTTCCAAATAATAGGAAGTGATAAGGAAAGAGAGGTTCACATATAAATACACTATCTTGGACATCTTTTATGATTGTGAGCACTCATTAAGTATAACATGCTAAAAGAGTTGACGGTGGACAAGGAAGACAACGTAATGGTTTATGTTTTCTCACATTTCAGTTAAAGTATGTTGTCATTGACCTTCCAAAAATGTTGTGCTTGCCTTTCCCCCTCATGCTAGCCAATTCCTAGCACCAAGTAGAAATACTACTTATGCTTCCAAATATCCTTAAACCCAGTCTTGCCATGAGAGTCCACCATATCTACCTATGGATTGAGTAAGATCCTTCAAGTAAGTTGTCATTGGTGCAAGCAATAAAAATTGCTCTCTAATTATGTATGACTTATTAGTGTAGAGAAAATAAGCTTTGTACAAACTTGTTGTGGAAGTAATAAAAGCGACGGACTGCATAATAAAGGTCCACACACAAGGGGCAATATAAAGTGACGTTCTCTTGCATTAAGATTTTATGCATCAACCCTAAAAGCACATGACAACCTCTGCTTCCCTCTGCGAAGGGCCTATCTTTTACTTCATGTTCTTACTTTATACTTTTATTTTTGTGCTTGAGTCAAGGTGATCTCCACCTTTCCCTTTTTCATTTTATCCTTTGGCAAGCTCTTCGTGTTTGAAAGATCATGATATACATATCCAATTGGATGTTCGTTAGCATGGGCTATTATTGTTGACATCACCTAAAGGTGAATACGTTGGGAGGCAACACAATAAGCCCCTATCTTTCTTAGTGTCCTTCTAAAACTCCATAACCACAAGTATTGCGTGAGTGTTAGCAATTGTGGAAGACTATATGATAGTTGAGTATGTGGACTTGCTGGAAAGCTATTTTATTGACTCTTTCTAATGTTACGATAAATTGCAATTGCTTCAATGACTGAGATTATAGTTTGTTAGTTCCCAATGAAGTTTCTGAACCATACTTGACATTGTCAATTGCTTGTTACTTGAGCATAGGAAATCATATGACAAAATCTATATATGTTGCTGTTATTAGAATGATCATGATGCCCTCATGTCCATATTTTATTTTTATCAACACCTCTATCTCTAAACATGTGGACATATTTTTCGATTTCGGCTTCCGCTTGAGGACAAGCGAGGTCTAAGCTTGGGGGAGTTGATACGTCCATTTTGCATCATGATTTTATATCAATATTTATTGTATTATGGGCTGTTATTACACAATATATCTCATTACTTATGGCTATTCTCTCTTATTTTACAAGGTTTACCATGAAGAGGGGGAATGTCGGCAGCTGGAATTCTGGCTGGAAAAGGAGCAAACGTTGGAAACCTATTCTGCACAACTCCAAAAGTCCTGAAACTCCACGAAACAACTTTTTGGGATTTATAAGAATTTCTGAGTGAAAGAAACAGGCCAGGGGGCCCACACCCTGTC
>NC_041387.1:496314248-496326701 GCF_002162155.2 Triticum dicoccoides
CACGCCCCCCTATCTCCTGGGCCCTCTGGTGGGCCTCCGACGTCCATCTTCTGCTATATCATAAGTTTTACCCTGGAAAAAATTGGGGGCAAGCTTACGGGACGAAACTCCGCCGCCACGAGGCGGATCCTTGGCGGAACCAATCTAGGGCTCTGGCAGAGCTGTTCTACCGGGGACACTTCCCTCCAGGAGGGGGAAATCATCACCAACGTCATCACCAACGATCCTCTCATCGGGAGGGGGTCAATCTCCATCAACATCTTCACCAGCACCATCTCCTCTCAAACCCTAGTTCATCTCTTGTATCCAATCTTGTATCCAAAACCACAAATTGGTACCTATGGGTTGCTAGTAGTGTTGATTACTCCTTGTAGTTGATACTTATTGGTTTACTTGGTGGAAGATCATATGTTCAGATCCTTCATGCATATTATTACACCTCTGATTATGAACATGAATATGCTTTATGAGTAGTTACGTTTGTTCCTGAGGACATGGGTGAAGTCTTGCTATTAGTAGTCATGTGAATTTGGTATTCGTTCGATATTTTGATGAGATGTATGTTGTCTTCTCCTCTAGTGGTGTCATGTGAATGTCGACTACATGACACTTCACTATTATTGGGCCTATAGGAGAGCATAGGGAAGTAATAAGTAGATGATGGGTTGCTAGAGTGACAGGAGCTTAAACCCTAGTTTATGCGTTGCTTCGTTAGGGGCTGATTTGGATCCATATGTTTCATGCTATGGTTAGGTTTACCTTAATACTTTTGTTGTAGTTGCGCATGCTTGCAATAGGGGTTAATCGTAAGTGGGATGCTTGTCCAAGTAAGGGCAGTACCCAAGCACCGGTCCATTCACATATCAAATTATCAAAGTACCGAATGCGAATCATATGAGCGTGATGAAAACTAGCTTGACTAATTCCCAATGTGTCCTCGGGAACTCCTTTCTCATTATTAGAAATTGTCCAGGCTTATCCTTTGCTACATAAAGGATTGGGCCACCTTGCTGCACCTTATTTACTTTATTTACTTGTTACTCGTTACTATTTATCTTATCATAAAACTATCTATCACCTACAATTTCAGTGCTTGCAGAAAACCTTACTGAAAACCACTTATCATTTCCTTCTGCTCCTTGTTGGGTTCGACACTCTTTCTTATCCGAAGGACTATGATTGATTCCCTACACTTGTGGGTCATCATTCATCACCGACCTAGGAGTTATACCTAATGCGTCGGGGCCGATCACTCTCTTCTGTGACAACACTGGAGCTATTGCCCTTGCCAAGGAACCCAGGTTTCACAAGAAGACCAGGCACATCAAGCGTCGCTTCAACTCCATTTGTGAAAATCTTCAAGATGGAGACATAGATATTTGCAAAGTGCATACGGATCTGAATGTCGCAGATTCGTTGACTAAACCTCTTCCGCGAGCAAAACATGATCAACACCAGAACTCTATGGGTGTTCTATTCATCACAGTGTAACTAGATTATTGACTCTAGTGCAAGTGGGAGACTGCTGGAAATATGCCCTAGAGGCAATAATAAAATGATTATTATTATATTTCCTTGTTCATGATAATTGTCTTTTGTTCATGTATAATTGTATTAACAGGAAACAGTGATACATGTGTGAATACATAGACCACAACATGTCCCTAGTGAGCCTCTAGTTGACTAGCTCGTTGATCAACAGATAGTCATGGTTTCCTAACTATGGACATTGGATGTCGTTGATGATGGGATCACATCATTAGGAGAATGATGTGATGGACAAGACCCAATCATAAGCATAGCACAAGATCGTGTAGTTCGTTTGCTATAGCTTTTCTAATGTCAAGTATCAGTTTCTTAGACCATGAGATTGTGTAACTCCCAGATACCGTAGGAGTGCTTTGGGTGTACCAAACGTCACAATGTAACTGGGTGACTATAAAGGCACACTATAGGTATCTCCGAAAGTGTCTGTTGGGTTGGCACGAATCGAGACTAGGATTTGTCACTCCGTATGACGAAGAGGTATCTCTGTGCCCACTCGGTGATGCATCATCATAATGAGCTCAATGAGACCAAGTGGTTGGTCACGGGATCATGCATTACATAACGAGTAAAGTGACTTGCCAGTAACGAGATTGAACGAGATATTGGGATACCGACGATCGAATCTCGGGCAAGTAACGTACCGATTGACAAAGATAATTGTATACGGGATTACTTGAATCCTCGATGAGGGAGTCCCGGACTAGGGGGTGTCCGGATAGCCGAACTATCATCATCGGCCGGACTCCAAGACTATGAAGACAAAAGATTGAAGACTTCGTCCCGTGTCCCGATGGGACTTTCCTTGGCGTGGAAGGCAAGCTTGGCGATACGGATATGTAGATCTCCTACCTTTGTAACCGACTTTGTGTAACCCTAGCCCTCTCCGGTGTCTATATAAACCGGATGGCTGTAGTCCATAGGACGAACAACAATCATACCATAGGCTAGCTTCTAGGGTTTAGCCTCCTTGATCTCGTGGTAGATCTACTCTTGTAACCCACATCATCAATATTAATCAAGCAGGACGTAGGGTTTTACCTCCATCAAGAGGGCCCGAACCTGGGTAAAAACATCGTGTCCCTCGTCTCCTGTTACCATCCACCTAGATGCACAGTTCGGGACCCCCTACCCGAGATCCGCCGGTTTTGACACTGACATTGTTTTTTTCATTGAGAGTTCCTCTGTGCCGTCGCGATCAGGAAGGATGCCTTTTCCCGTCTTTAAAGACGGCACCGTCGTCAAGGGAGCTTTGGCCGCCGGCCGAACTGTCCGGCTAGGTGGTTTTCTTATGACCGCCTGTTCGGCCACCGCTCCGACGATGACCTCTCAGGTCATCAAAAGCGATCTTCACGTCAGCTCGGAATTCGCCGAGCAGTTAGATCCGATTGAGCTCTCCTCTGTAAACGAGCTCTTGGATCGCATCGCCGCCCTGGGAGTCGCTATAGACTATGATCAGATTGGGCTTAAAACCGATCTGAGAGAGATTAACTCTCCTCAGGCTACCCACCACGTTGTCGTGGTAGAGGGACAATGCGGCAACCCTTATTCTACGTTGAAAACCAACTATTTCCGGATTCCTGATCCCTCCAAGCCGGATTCCCGCGGAGGGATGGACGCTAATCAAATACTGAACTTAGAGTCAGGCATCGGACTAGATTCGTTGGAAAGCATCCAGCAAGTCAAGCTTCCAAATCCGGAAACTTCTTGGCCTTTGAGCCTCAGATCGGGCGGGGTTCCGAACTTGATTCCACCGCCCACCCAAACATAAGCGATCTCTCTCGAATACGGCAAGAGCCTGATGAAACAGTACATCATTACTGGGCCAGATTCCTCCTGGTCCGAAGTAAAAGGGTGCGCCATACTCAAGCACCTGGGTTAAAAACTAAAAAGCAAAAACCCCCTAAAGGGCATGGAACCGTACTGGAGGGCTGGCTCAACTGACCTTGCAAAATCCACAGTATGGAGGGCGCCACTCCAACACACAGCCTTCGAGCATGTTGGATACTACGGCAGGTGGCCAAAAGTGGCGAAGGCTTTTTAGCCCCGGGCAAACAGCCCAGCAGTACCGGTACGGTATTAACAGTCTTCGAGACTTTCGCGTCAAATAACATGCAAAAATGAACAATCCGCAGCCTCGCTGAAGTCTACCAAGTAGCAACAGCAAATCCATGGAGTGACACGGCTATCGCCTTCAACGCCAGCGACGAACCTAAATTCCGAACAGCTAGAGCACCAGCCGTATTGGTCCTCAGTCCGATAGTGGACGGCTTTCACCTTACCAAGGTACTCATGGATGGCGGCAGCGGATCAAACCTCATCTACGAGGAAACCCTTCAAAAAATGGATATTGACTGGAGCCGCATCGAGCGAAGCAGCACAACCTTCAGAGGGATAATCCCTAGTCGAGAAGTACGTTGCACAGGAAAAATCACACTAGATGTAGTGTTCGGCTCACCGGACAATTACAGGTCCGAGGAGGTCATGTTCCAAGTGGCCCCATTCGGCAGCGGATATCACGCTTTGTTAGGGCGAGAGGCATTCACAATCTTCCAAGCTATACCCCACTACGGGTACATGAAGCTCAAAATGCCCGAACCCAATGGGATAATCACTCTTGCCAGTGATCCAGATACAGCACTCCGCGCTGAAAATAAGACAGCCGCACTGGCCCTAGAGGCATTGTCCGAAGCCCTAGCGGCAGAGGAACTAACTACGCTGCGCTCCATGGTGGATAGGGACGATGTGATACACGATAAGAGGTCCAAGTCCACCTCTTTTAAACCAGCAGACGAAATAGTCAAATTTCAGGTCCATCCAACGGACCCCACAAAGACGGCCTCCGTTGGGGCAGAATTAAGTCCTGATGTCGAAGCCGCACTACGAGAATTCCTTCGGGAAAATTGGGACATTTTTGCCTGGCACCCTTCAGACATGCGAGGAATCCCACGCAGGCTGGCAGAGCACAGCCTAAAGATCCTAAAAGGATTCAAGCCGGTCAAACAAGCTCTTCGGCGATTTTCCGAACCCAAAAGACAGGCAATGGGAGAGGAGCTAGCCAAACTCTTAGAAGCCGGATTCATCAGAGATATAAAACATCCGGACTAGCTAGCCAATCTAGTAAAGGTACCAAAAAAGGACAAATCCTGGCGCCTCTGCGTCGATTTTAAAGACCTTAACAAGGCCTGTCCAAAGGACCCTTTCCCCCTCCCTCGCATCGACCAAATCATCGATGCTACCGCAGGGCACGATTCATTATGCTTCCTCGACGCATACTCCGGATACCATCAAATCAAGATGGCGGAGAAAGACCAGGCCGCAACGGCATTCATTACTCCATATGGGCCATTCTACTTCAACACAATGCCCTTCGGACTCAAAAACGCCGGCGCAACATATCAGCGCATGATTCAAACATGTCTGGCTACCCAGATAGGCAAAACAGTAGAGGCATACGTAGACGATGTGGTCGTTAAGACCAAACACGTCGAAACCCTAATAGAAGACTTGAGGGTGACATTCGACAACCTCCGAGCATATGACATTAAGCTCAATCCGGAAAAATGCGTCTTCGGCGTACCAACCGGAAAGCTCTTGGGCTTCATCGTATCCGGTAGAGGAATTGAAGCAAACCCGAACAAAATCCGAGCTCTGTCACAATTGGATATTCCAAAGGACCTCAAGCAAATACAAAAACTAACCGAATGCGTAGCGGCCTTAAGTCGCTTCATCTCCCATTTGGGAGAAAAGGCTCTGCCCCTCTACCGCCTCCTCCGGCACACCAAACATTTCGAATGGACGGATGCTGCCACAGCCGGACTCGAAGAAATAAAGGCCATACTGGCAACAAATCTGGTCCTGGCCGCACCCAACCTGGGCGAACCTATGTTATTATATATCGCAGCAACACATCAAGTTGTCAGCGTGGTACTCGTCATCGACTGAGAGACAGAAGGGCACAGATTCCCTCTTCAAAAACCAGTGTACTACGTATCCACTGTTCTAACTCCATGCAAGTCCCGGTACCCACATTATCAAAAGATAGCGTATGCGGTGTTCATGGCATCCCGGAAGCTGCGGACACTACTTTCAAGAGTGTTCCATAATGGTGGCCTTCGAAGTACCTCTCAACGATATTATAAACAATTGCGACGCAACGGGCAGGATTGCAAAATGGGCTATTAAGCTCTTACCATTTGACATAACCTATTAACCACGGCGAGCTATAAAGTCGCAGGTTCTGGCTGACTTCGTCGCCGAATGGACCAAAGCCGAACTCCCTAAAGAGTACAGCGCATACTCCAATAGGATCATGCATTTCGACGGATCCAAAATGTTGGCTGGCTTGGGGGCTGGCGTCGTCCTGGCGTCCCCAACTAGAGACACAATCCAATACGTACTTCAAATAATGTACATGGACTCCAACAACGCAGCCGAATACGAGGACCTTCTGCATGGCCTCCGGATGGCAATCTCCATGGGCATTCAACGCCTAGATGTGCGCAGGGATTCAAACCTCGCAATATCCCAAGTAAATGGAGACTTTGACGCCAAAGATCCAAAAATGGCAGCTTACCGCAACACCGTCCTAAAAATGTCAGCTCGGTTCGAAGGACTCGAATTCCACCATGTAGCCCGGGATAATAACCAGGCAGCAGACGTGTTAGCGCGCATCGGCACGAAATGAGACGCCGTCCCTCCAAACATCTTCCTGGAACGGCTCTTTAAGCCATCCGTGTTATGGGAAGAGGAGTCCGGAAATAACAATCCAGAGCCAGCTGCATCACCTAACTCAGACCATTCTGACACAATCGGCGGCTCAGCCATTGAAATAACACCTTCAGCTCACGAAATAATGGCAGTAATTGCCCCATGGACAGAACCATTCCTAGCCTACTTAATTCGGCAGGAACTTCCCGAAGACCAAAATGAGGCCCGCTGCATAGTTTGGCGATCTAAAGCCTACAAGGTCCATGAGGGAGAACTTTATAAGAAAAGCACAACCGGAGTCCTTCAAAGGTGTATCTCCGAAGAGGAGGGGCGGAATCTCCTGGCTGAAATTCACGCCGGACTCGGCGGGCACCATGCTGCAGCCCGGGCCCTTGTAGGCAAGGCCTTCCGTACAGGATTTTATTGGCCGACAGCCCGGGCAGATGCTCAGGACTTAGTCCAACGATGCGTCGGTTCCCAGCTCTTTGCTAATCAGAGCCATATGCCACCCACCGCCCTCAAAACTATACCCATTACCTGGCCGTTCGCGGTCTGGGGGCTTGACATGGTTGGACCCCTTAAAGGGGGAACCCACAAGCACAAATACTTATTGGTCATGGTGGACAAATTCACCAAATGGATTGAGGCCAAGCCGGTTAAAACGGTAGAATCCGTACCGGTGATAGACTTCATATCCGGGGTAGTACACCGTTTTGGCGTCCCCCACAGCATCATCACTGATAACGGCACGAACTTCACGGCCGACGAGGTTAAACTCTGGTGCAAAAACATGGGCATCAAGCTCGATTACGCTTCAGTCTATCACCCCCAAACTAATGGTCAAGTCGAGCGAGCAAATGGTCTAATCATGAGCGGCATCAAACCCAGACTAGTGCGGTCCCTCAAGGAATCTAGCACGCACTGGGTAGAGGAGCTCGACTCCGTACTCTGGGGGCTGCGGACCACGCCAAACCGAACTACTGGATTCACACCATTTTTCATGGTATACGGCGCGGATGCAGTTCTGCCCTGCGATATAATTCATGACTCACCTCGTGTGCGCATGTACGAAGAAAGAGAAGCCGAGTTGGATCGGCAGGACAGTTTGGACGCCTTAGAGGAGGAGCGGGACGTGGCAAGGGCTCGTTCCGCATTTTATCAGCAGCAGGCTCGAAGATATCAAAGCAGAGAAGTACGGGCCAAAACTTACAATGTCGGCGAATTCGTTCTACGCCTGCCGGACAAGAAAAAGGACAAACTTAAGCCCAAGTGGGAAGGTCCCTTCATCATCGACCAAGTCCTGACCGGTGGAGCATACCGTCTACGTAAAGGATCTGACAACCGACTCGAGCCGAACCCATGGAACGCAGCCCGTCTCCGAAGATTCTACGCCTAAACACCGGACTCAGAGTTCGTCTCACTCCCCCGTCCACCTTTTTATATTTTTTACTGTCTCTTGTCCCCCTCCTTCTTCCCACTTTTTTTTCTCAATACCTTTTATAGGCTGATTTGCGCTTTGTTCGCACACACTTCATGTGCTCCTAGCACTCGTTATACCTGGGGGCTTCTTTACCAGAAGCTTATTAATATGGGCTTCACACCCAATACATGTGTCATACTTCCGCATGTACCTTTTATTCACCATTATATGCATCGATATGACTTAAGTTTTGGCCAAGCTGGGTTGCCTGGCTCCTGTGCTTACCCCTACGTTCCCGATTGTTCGGCTAGGAGGTAAAGGGAGCACCTCTGCGATTGTTACTGTCGGGTCAGCCGGATGTGTACCTCAGACTGGGTGAAGCCGAAAGCTAGCGTTCTTAAGAGAATATTCGGTCGGTGACTTGAAAGATGATTTATTACTTACTTATTTATCTGCCCCCAGATGCTTTTTCTGCTATTTTCACAATCCGGCATTGCACCTTAGGGCATGCCTCCCAGGGAAAGGAACCCTTAACGGAACTATTCTCCCTGGAAGATGTTTCTTACTAACCATGTAATATAATATAACTAGTTGGGCACTTGTCTGATAAAGCAATTATGACCCCGACGCCTTGTCTCCATGCATGCCCCGGTTCTTTTATAACCGTAAGGGTATTCGGACACACTCCGGACTGTTGGGTCCCGAGGTTGAAGCAAAACGGTCCGCAAAGACAAACGATCTACAATCCGGCTAGAAGGCATCTTACATGTCATTTCAAATTACATCGTCAAACTGACTGATTGTACTCCTCCTCAATCCCATCTAACAGGCTGTCTAATTTACAGTCATGTTGGGAATATTTCGCAGCCAGTTCTACTTGGTCGTACATCAAGCTCACAGGGATCTCCTTCCCATCAGGCCCCGCAGGTCCGACCTCGGCCATGTGGTTTGGGTCAGCCTTCGAGTATCGCGTCTTCACCATGGCCCAGGCCTCCCTGGCGCCCTGACGGCAAGCCGATATCTTCCACAAACGGAGGCGTCGCCGTGCTCCCTGAAGCTTCTCAGCAAGCTCACCAAGGCCCTCGGGTAGGGAGACGGATGGCCATAAAGCCTGAACGACGCCACTCATCACCTGCCGAACACGTTCGAACAATTACACCAGCTCGGGAAGTTGGTCACCCGTTGACCCAGGAATTTCCTCCGTAGGGCGACCTGTGAGCACACCTAAAGACATATTTCTGTCAATCGACTTCCTCGCCGAATTCTTCTTTTCAAAGGAATTTGCTCAAGCACTTACTATAAATGCTGCGACGAAGCCGCTGATTCTCCTTCACGGAGCCAGACAGCTGGGCCCGAACACCCTTCAGCCCTTCTCCTAGTTGGGTGTGGGCATCTTGGAGCTTGTTTCTCTCCTGCTGCACCTTCATAAGCACCCTCTCACCGGCCTTTAGCTGACGCAGTAGCTGTTGCTTGTACGGATCTAGTCCGGCGCCCTCTGCAATATTATTGTCAGATTCACGCCGCACTTTGTTAATTAATTATCTTTTCAAAGTACGTCTTACCAGCGGGGGTCTCTGTGGCTCCCCCTGTGGCGGCCAGTGCGGCCTCAAGTTGGGCCTTGCACTCTTGGAGCTCCTGGGACAGATGGGTATTCTTCTCCGTAAGATCCTGCATAAAAATTGATCCTTAAATCAGTTATTTTAACTATTTTAAGTCTCGGGGGCTACTGGCATATATAACTATTAAAATTACTTACACGTATGTCTTTCACATACTGCTCCGTGGCTCTGGTTAACCCATCTTGAGCGGCACGGAGGTGTGCGTTTCCCGCATCAAAGGCATTTAACGCCTCCGGGGAGAAACACGCGTCACGAAGAACTGTCCGGCGACGCCTGTGATTCATGGCACTCTCCACCTCAGACCGGGTGGCGGACAGCCTGTCGGCATCTTCCATCGGAGGAGCGTCTGACTCATGCCTTGTATTCGCCTCCCCTCTCGGGCCATGCGTTGGAGCATGGCTGGCGGAGGCTTGATTGGCAACCTCTCCGGACAATGTCCGGCGAGCGCTCTTTCTGGAAAACTTATGAGCATTAATATACCTCCTGGGAATCCTTCCCTTAAAAATAGCAGTGCTCCGTACCGTTGCGGCGATGTTTCAGTTCGCGTCGCACTCCTCTTCCACCTGCTGGGCTGGACTGACCCTTGTTGGCCGGCCACCGCGGGTTCGGCTTCCCGCCTTAAAGGCACCTCCTGCGATGCACCATCAGTATGGGATGGTCCGAATTGAGCACGGATTAAATGATGGTGTCAAGACCTCGGTCGTAGTCACCTGGGAGGCCAGAAACAAACCAGGGTAGTCAGCCATAATGGCGACTAAAGCATTGTCTATGCTGAGCTGGTGGAACACCCCGTTGATCAGTTCCACCGCTAAGTCCGGATCCTCTTCGGAGGTCGGATCAAGGGATCGTTCCGGATCCTCAGGCTGTGGAGTTAGGCTTCGTATGCCTTCCACATCCCGGCGCAGCTCCTGCGTCGAAATCACAGAGTAAGATACTTGACTTTGAAAGTATGGATCGGGTGGTTGAGAATCCGCTTACCCAGCTCCGAGGGTTATTCATAGAGAATCCATTCAGCGGATTCGTGCGGAGGAAGTCCTCCTCCTCTCCCTTGTACAAGGCGGACAGGATCTTTGCCAGATCGGCTGCCGAGCCTGGCCCTTTGCGGCCATGACGGGTGGCGTCATCTTCCCCGTTGAAATCCCACATAGGGTGGCCCCTATATTGGAGTGGCTGCACCCCTCGCATAATACACGTGGCCATGACTCCAATCATGGTCAATCCGGAGTGGGCCAGTAATCTAATCCGGCCCATCAGATAATGGACGCTCCTATCATCTTCCCGTTGAGGGCTCCACGGGCGCCAACTCAGGCGTTTCTTCAAGGGAGCATTGCTGAACTCCAGGAGGCCGATCCGAACTGGATCCGGCAGAGGGGCGTCCTCCATGTAGAACCATTCCAAAGGCCAGTCTTCGGACGCCTTCTTCGGGGTGCCGGATAGATATCTGGTCCCGGCGATGCACCATATTTCGGCTCCGCCCACTTGATATATCGACCCCTCATGAGAACGGGGTACGAGGCAAAACAATCTCTTCCACAGCGCAAAATGGGGCTCGAGGCCCAAGAACATCTCGCAAAGAGCTACGAAGCCCGCGATGTGCAAAATGGAGGCAGGCGTGAGGTGGTGAAGCTGGAGTCCGTAGAACTCTAGGAGCCCCCAGAGAAACGGATGTATGGGAAATCCGAGTCCCCTGATTAGGTAGGGGACAAAGCATATCCGCTCCCCTTTGGAGGGGTTGGGGACGCTCTTCGCCTACTTCCCACCCTTGTAGGTGGCTAGTCCGGCTCGAACCGGAACCATGAAAGCTGGGGGAAGATATCCCTCGGTTTGGAGCGCCACTAGCTCGCTGTGTGGAACTGAGCATCTCCCCCAATCTCTTGGCTTAGGACTGGGAGCGCGAGAGGAGGAGCCGCGTCGACTATCCATGATGGAATGGATTTTTGTCAGAGGCGCTTCGATGAGAACTTGCGGATGGAGGATGGTGTAAGCTGGATCTAGATCCTCGCCTCTCTTATAGGTGGCTCGTTCGCACGGTTAGGGGGTAAAATGTAAAAATACCCCAGCCTTTTGCATTCATACGACACGTGGAAGAGAGCCATTATTGGGCGTAGAAGCCAAGGAGCGCAACATTTATAAGGAAGCCGGACACTATTCGACGGGAACATGAAGTTTGAAGGAGAACCCGCCTTACAACGCCGAAGACAATATACGCGCCGGACTCGTCGTCGCTGAAGCCTGGTTCGGGGGCTACTGAGGGAGTCCCGGACTAGGGGGTGTCCGGATAGCCGAACTATCATCATCGGCCGGACTCCAAGACTATGAAGATAGAAGATTGAAGACTTCGTCCCGTGTCCCGATGGGACTTTCCTTGGCGTGGAAGGCAAGCTTGGCGATACGGATATGTAGATCTCCTACCTTTGTAACCGACTTTGTGTAACCCTAGCCCTCTCCGGTGTCTATATAAACCGGATGGCTGTAGTCCATAGGACGAACAACAATCATACCATAGGCTAGCTTCTAGGGTTTAGCCTCCTTGATCTCGTGGTAGATCTACTCTTGTAACCCACATCATCAATATTAATCAAGCAGGACGTAGGGTTTTACCTCCATCAAGAGGGCCCGAACCTGGGTAAAAACATCGTGTCCCTCGTCTCCTGTTACCATCCGCCTAGACGCACAGTTCGGGACCCTCTACCCGAGATCCGCCGGTTTTGACACCGACACTCGGCATCATGGTTCATCCGATGAGATCATCGTGGAACATGTGGGAACCAACATGGGTATCCAGATCCCAATGTTGGTTATTGGCCGGAGAGCTGTCTCGGTCATGTCTGTATGATTCCCGAACCCGTAGGGTCTACACACTTAAGGTTCGGTGACTCTAGGGTTATTAGGAAGACTTGTATGTGATTACCGAATGTTGTTTGGAGTCCTGGATGAGATCCCGGACGTCACGAGGAGTTCTGGAATGGTCTGGAGGTGAAGATTTATATATGGGAAGTTGTAATACGGTCACCGGAAAGTTTCGGGGTCATACCGGTATTGTACCGGGGCCACCGGATGGGTTTCGGGGGTCCACCGGGAGGGGCCACCTCTCCCGGAGGGCCTCATGGGCCGTGGAGGGAAGGGAACCAGCCCCTAGTGGGCTGGGTGAACCCCCCC
>NC_041387.1:496328744-496345376 GCF_002162155.2 Triticum dicoccoides
AAGCTCTGCCGGAGTACTGCAGCTCCATCAACACCACGCCGTCGTGCTGCTGCTGGTGCCATCTCCCTCAACCTCTCCTCCCTCCCTTGCTGGATCAAGAAGAGGAGACGTGGCTGTTCCGTACGTGTGTTGAACGCGGAGGTGCCGTCCGTTCGGCGCTGGTCATCGGTGATTTGGATCACGTCGAGTACGACTACATCATCACCGTTCTTTTGAACGCTTCCGTGCGCGATCTACAAAGGTATGTAGATGCATCTGATCACTCGTTGCTAGATGAACTCCTAGATGATCTTGGTGAAACGAGTAGGAAAATTTTTGTTTTCTGCAACGTTCCCCAACAGTGGCATCATGAGCTAGGTCTATGCGTAGTTCTTCTTGCGCGAGTAGAACACAATATGTTGTGGGCGTAGATTTGTCAACTTTCTTGCCGTTACTAGTCCATTCTTGCTTCAGCGGTATTGTGGGATGAAGCGGCCCGGACCAACCTTACACGTACGCTTACGTGAGACCGGTTCCACCGATTAACATGCACTAGTTGCATAAGGTGGCTGGCGGGTGTCTGTCTCTCCTACTTTAGTTGGAGCGGAATCGATGAACAGGGTCCTTATGAAGGGTAAATAGAAGTTGACAAATCACGTTGTGGCTTTAACGTAGGTAAGAAAACGTTCTTGCTAGAACCCTAATTCAGCCACGTAAAACTTGCAACAACAATTAGAGGACGTCTAACTTGTTTTTGCAGCAAGTGGTTTGTGATATGATATGGCCAAAGTTCTGATGAATGATGAATGATCTATATGTGATGTATGAGATGTTCATGCTATTGTAATAGGAATCACGACTTGCATGTCGATGAGTATGACAACCGGCAGGAGCCATAGGAGTTGTCTTTATTCTTTTATATGACCTGCGTGTCATCAAGAAACGCCATGTAAATTACTTTACTTTGTTGCTAAACGCGTTAGCCATAGTAGTAGAAGTAATAGTTGGCGAGCAACTTCATGGAGACACGATGATGGAGATCATGATGATGGAGATCATGGTGTCAAGCCGGTGACAAGATGATCATGGAGCCCCAAGATGGAGATCAAAGGAGCTATGTGATATTGGCCATATCATGTCACGTTTATTATTTGATTGCATGTGATGTTTATCATGTTTTGCATATTGTTTACTTAGAACGACGGTAGTAAATAAGATGATCCCTCACAATAAATTCAAGAAGTGTTCCCCCTAACTGTACACCGTTGCGACAGTTCGCTGTTTCAAAACACCACATGATGATCGGGTGTTTTATTCAGACGTTCACATACAACGGGTGTAAGACAGATTTACACATGCAAACACTTAGGTTGACTTGACGAGCCTAGCATGTACAGACATGGCCTCGGAACACAGAAGACCGAAAGGTCGAGCATGAGTCGTATAGAAGATACGATCAACATGAAGATGTTCACCGATGTTGACTAGTCCGTCTCACGTGATGATCGGACACGGTCTAGTTTAACTCGGATCATGTAATACTTAGATGACTAGAGGGATGTCTAATCTAAGTGGGAGTTCACTAATAATTTGATTAGTTGAACTTAATTATCATGAACTTAGTCTAAAATCTTTGCAATATGTCTTGTAGATCAAATGGCCAACGTAGTCCTCAACTTCAATGCGTTCCTAGAGAAAACTAAGCTGAAAGACGATGGCAGCAACTATACGGACTCGGTCCGGAACCTGAGGATCATCCTCATAGCTGCCAAGAAAGATTATGTCCTACAAGCACCGCTTGGTGACGCACCCGTTCTCCCTGCAGAACAAGATGTTATGAACGCTTGGCAGGCACGATTCGATGACTACTCCCTCGTTCAGTGCGGCATGCTTTACAGCCTAGAGCCGGGGCTCCAAAAGCGTTTTGAGAGACATGGAGCATATGAGATGTTCGAAGAGCTGAAAATGGTTTTCCAAGCTCATGCCCGGGTCGAGAGATATGAAGTCTCCGACAAATTCTTCAGCTGTAAGATGGAGGAAAACAGTTCTGTCAGTGAGCACATACTCACTATGTCTGGGTTGCATAACCGCTTGACTCAGCTAGGAGTTAATCTCCCGGATGATGCGGTCATTGACAGAATCCTCCAGTCGCTTCCACCAAGCTACAAGAGCTTTGTGATGAACTTCAATATGCAGGGGATGTAAAAGACCATTCCTGAAGTATTTGCTATGCTGAAATCAGCGGAGGTAGAAGTCAGGAAGGAACATCAAGTGTTGATGATCAATAAAACCACTAAGTTCAAGAAAGGCAAGGGTAAAAAGAGCTTCAAGAAGGACGGCAAGGAGGTTGCCGCGCCCGGCAAGCAAGCTGCCGGGAAGAAGCCAAAGAATGGACCCAAGCCCGAGACTGAGTGCTTTTATTGCAAGGAAAGCGGTCACTGGAAGCGGAACTGCCCTAAGTACTTAGCGGATAAGAAGGCCGGCAAAACCAAAGGTATATGTGATATACATGTAATTTATGTGTACCTTACTAGTGCCCGTAGTGGCTCCTGGGTATTTGATACCGGTGCAGTTGCTCACATTTGTAACTCAAAGCAGGGGCTGCGGAATAAGCGGAAACTGGCAAGGACGAGGTGACGATGCGCGTCGGGAATGGTTCCAAGGTCAATGTGATCGCCGTCGGCACGCTACCTCTGCATCTCCCTTCGGGATTAGTTTTAAACCTTAATAATTGTTATTTAGTGCCAGCTTTGAGCATGAACATTGTATCGGGATCTCGTTTAATTCGAGATGGCTACTCTTTTAAATCTGAGAATAATGGTTGTTCCATTTTTATGAGAGATATGTTTTATGGTCATGCTCCTATGGTGAATGGTTTATTCTTTATGAATCTCGAACGTGATGCTACACATGTTCATAATGTGAGTACCAAAAGAAGTAAAGTTGATAATGATAGTCCCACATACTTGTGGCACTGCCGCCTTGGTCACATAGGTATCAAACGCATGAAGAAGCTCCATGCCGATGGACTTTTAGAGTCTCTTGATTATGAATCATTTGACACGTGCGAACCATGCCTTATGGGTAAAATGACCAAGACTCCTTTCTCAGGAACAATGGAGCGAGCAACCGACTTATTGGAAATCATACATACCGATGTGTGCGGTCCAATGAGTGTTGAGGCTCGCGGTGGCTATCGTTATGTTCTCACCCTCACTGATGATTTAAGTAGGTATGGGTATATCTACTTAATGAAACACAAGTCTGAAACCTTTGAAAAGTTCAAGGAATTTCAGAGTGAGGTTGAAAATCAACGTGACAGGAAAATCAAGTTTCTGCGATCAGATCGTGGAGGAGAATACTTGAGTCACGAGTTTGGCACACACTTAAGAAAATGTGGAATAGTTTCACAACTCACGCCGCCTGGAACACCTCAGCGTAATGGTGTGTCCGAACGTCGTAATCGCACTCTGTTAGATATGGTGCGATCTATGATGTCTCTTACCGATTTACCGCTTTCTTTTTGGGGCTATGATTTAGAGACTGCCGCATTCACGTTAAATAGGGCTCCGTCGAAATCCGTTGAGACGACACCGTATGAATTATGGTTTGGGAAGAAACCTAAGCTGTCGTTTCTAAAAGTTTGGGGATGCGATGCTTATGTCAAGAAACTTCAACCTGAAAAGCTCGAACCCAAATCGGAAAAATGCGTCTTCATAGGGTACCCAAAAGAAACTATTGGGTACACCTTCTACCTCAGATCCGAAGGCAAGATCTTTGTTGCCAAGAATGGGTCCTTTCTGGAGAAAGAGTTTCTCTCGAAAGAAGTAAGTGGGAGGAAAGTAGAGCTTGATGAAGTATTGCCTCTTGAACCGGAAAATGGCGCAACTCAAGAAAATGTTCCTGAGGTGCCAGCACCGACTAGAGAGGAAGTTAATGATAATGATCAAGATACTTCTGATCAAGCTCCTACTGAAATTCGAAGGTCCACAAGGACACGTTCCGCACCAGAGTGGTACGGCAACCCTGTCTTGGAAATCATGTTGTTAGACAACGGTGAACCTTCGAACTATGAAGAAGCGATGGCGGGACCGGATTCCGACAAATAGCTAGAAGCCATGAAATCCGAGATAGGATCCATGTATGAAAACGAAGTATGGACTTTGACTGACTTGCCCGTTGAACGGCGAGCCATAGAAAATAAATGGATCTTTAAGAAGAAGACAGACGCGGATGGTAATGTGACCATCTATAAAGCTCGGCTTGTCGCTAAGGGTTATCGACAAGTTCAAGGGGTTGACTACGATGAGACTTTCTCACCGGTAGCGAAGCTAAAGTCCGTCCGAATCATGTTAGCAATTGCCGCATTCTATGATTATGAAATATGGCAAATGGACGTCAAAACGGCATTCCTTAATGGTTTCCTTAAGGAAGAATTGTATATGATGCAGCCGGAAGGTTTTGTCGATCCTAAGAATGCTGACAAAGTGTGCAAGCTCCAACGCTCGATTTATGGGCTGGTGCAAGCATCTCGGAGTTGGAACATTCGCTTTGATGAGATGATCAAAGCGTTTGGGTTTACACAGACTTATGGAGAAGCCTGCGTTTACAAGAAAGTGAGTGGGAGCTCTGTAGCATTTCTCATATTATATGTAGATGACATACTTTTGATGGGAAATGATATAGAACTCTTGGACAGCATCAAGGCCTACTTGAATAAAAGTTTTTCAATGAAGGACCTTGGAGAAGCTGCTTATATATTAGGCATCAAAATCTATAGAGATAGATCGAGACGCCTCATAGGTCTTTCACAAAGCACATACCTTGATAAAATATTGAAGAAGTTCAATATGGATCAATCCAAGAAGGGGTTCTTGCCTGTGTTACAAGGTATGAAATTGAGCTCAGCTCAATGTCCGACCACGGCAGAAGATATAGAAGAGATGAGCGTCATCCCCTATGCCTCAGCCATAGGTTCTATTATGTATGCCATACTGTGTACCAGACCTGATGTTAACCTTGCCGTAAGTTTGGTAGGAAGGTACCAAAGTAATCCCGGCAAGGAACACTGGACAGCGGTCAAGAATATCCTGAAGTACCTGAAAAGGACTAAGGAAATGTTTCTCGTTTATGGAGGTGACGAAGAGCTCGTCGTAAAGGGTTACGTCGACGCTAGCTTCGACACAGATCTGGATGACTCTAAGTCACAAACCGGATACGTGTATATTTTGAATGGTGGGGCAGTAAGCTGGTGCAGTTGCAAGCAAAGCGTCGTGGCAGGATCTACATGTGAAGCGGAGTACATGGCAGCCTCGGAGGCAGCACATGAAGCAATATGGGTGAAGGAGTTCATCACCGACCTAGGAGTCATACCCAATGCGTCGGGGCCGATCAAGCCCTTCTGTGACAACACTGGAGCTATTGCACTTGCCAAGGAGCCCAGGTTTCACAAGAAGACAAGGCACATCAAGTGTCGCTTCAACTCCATTCGTGAAAATGTTCAAGATGGAGACATAGAGATTTGTAAAGTACATACGGACCTGAATGTAGCAGATCCGTTGACTAAACCTCTCCCTAGAGCAAAACATGATCAACACCAGAATTCCATGGGTGTTCGATTCATCACAATGTAACTAGATTATTGACTCTAGTGCAAGTGGGAGACTGTTGGAAATATGCCCTAGAGGCAATAATAAAAGCATTATTATTATATTTCCTTGTTCATGATAATTGTCTTTATTCATGCTATAATTGTGTTATCTGGAAATCGTAATACATGTGTGAATAACAGACATCAACATGTCCCTAGTGAGCCTCTAGTTGACTAGCTCGTTGATCAACAGATAGTCATGATTTCCTGACTATGGGCACTGGATGTCATTGATAACGAGATCACATCATTAGGAGAATGATGTGATGGACAAGACCCAATCCTAAACATAGCACAAGATCGTATAGTTCGTTTGCTAGAGTTTTCTAATGTCAAGTATCTTTTCCTTAGACCATGAGATCGTGTAACTCCCGGGTACTATAGGAGTGCTTTGGGTATGCCAAACGTCACAACGTAACTGGGTGACTATAAAGGTAGACTACGGGTATCTCCGAAAGTGTCTGTTGGGTGACATGGATCAAGAATGGGATTTGTCACTCCCTATGACGGAGAGGTATCACTGGGCCCACTCGGTAATGCATCATCATAATGAGCTCAGAGTGACCAAGTGTCTGGTCACGGGATCATGCATTACGGTACGAGTAAAGTGACTTGCCGGTAACGAGATTGAACGAGGTATTGGGATACCGACGATCGAATCTCGGGCAAGTAACATATCGATAGACAAAGGGAATAGCGTACGGGGTTGATTGAATCCTCGACATCGTGGTTCATCCGATGAGATCATCGTGGAGCATGTGGGAGCCAACATGGGTATCCAGATCCCGCTGTTGGTTATTGACCGGAGAGTCGTCTCGGTCATGTCTGCTTGTCTCCCGAACCCGTAGGGTCTACACACTTAAGGTTCGGTTACGCTAGGGTTGTAGGGATATGTATATGCAGTAACCCGAATGTTGTTCGGAGTCTCGGATGAGATCCCGGACATCACGAGGAGTTCCGGAATGGTCTGGAGGTAAAGATTTATATATGGGAAGTCCTGTTTCGGGCATCGGGACAAGTTTCGGGGTTATCGGTATTGTACCGGGACCACCGGAAGGGTCCCGGGGGTCCACCGGGTGGGTCCACCTGCCCCGGGGGGCCACATGGGCTGTAAGGGGGTGCGCCTTGGCCTAATGGGCCAAGGGCACCAGCCCCACATAGGCCCATGCGCCTAGGGTTTAAGGGGGCAAGAGTCCTAGGAGGGTAAGGCACCTCCTAGGTGCCTTGGGGGGAGGGAAAACCCCCCTTGGCCGCCGCACCCCCTAGGAGATTGGATCTCCTAGGGCCGGCCACCCCCCCTTGGCACCCCTATATATAGTGGGGGAGAGGAGGGACTTCATACCTGAACGCCCTAGCCTTTGGTTGCCTCCTTCTCCCTCCCCAACACCTCCTCCACCTCCATAGTGCTTAGCGAAGCTCTGCCGGAGTACTGCAGCTCCATCAACACCACGCCGTCGTGCTGCTGCTGGTGCCATCTCCCTCAACCTATCCTCCCTCCCTTGCTGGATCAAGAAGAGGAGACGTGGCTGTTCCGTACGTGTGTTGAACGCGGAGGTGCCGTCCGTTCGGCGCTGGTCATCGGTGATTTGGATCACGTCGAGTACAACTACATCATCACCGTTCTTTTGAACGCTTCCGTGCGCGATCTACAAAGGTATGTAGATGCATCTGATCACTCGTTGCTAGATGAACTCCTAGATGATCTTGGTGAAACGAGTAGGAAAATTTTTGTTTTCTGCAACGTTCCCCAACACGGCCCCCTTCCTCCTCCCCCTATAAATACAGGGGCGAGGGGAGGGCTGCACATACACCCCCAAGGAGCAGCCCCTCCCCTCCCCAACACCTCTCCTCCTCCGGAGAAGCTTGGCGAAGCCCTCCCGGAGTGCTGCCTCTCCATCACCACCACACCGTCGTGCTGCTGTTGGAGCTCTCTTCCTCAACCTCTCCCTCCTCCTTGCTGGATCAAGGCGTAGTAGACGTCTCCGCTCTATACATGTGTTGAACGCGGAGGTGCCGTCCGTTCGGCACTAGGATCTTCGGTGATTTGGATCACGACGAGTACGAGTCCATCAACCCCGTTCTCTTGAACGCTTCCGCTCGGGATCTACAAGGGTATGTAGATGCACTCCTATCTCTCTCGTTACTAGATAACTCCATAGATTGATCTTGGTGATGCGTAGAAAATTTTTATTTTCTGCAACGATCTCCAACACATAAGAGCCGGTAGCTCAAGTGTAGTAAGGCCAATGATGAGCAATATTCCACGGCCGGCGGGTCTCCTCCTCTGACTTACGTGAGTCTTTATGCTCTCGAACATCTATAAGGTAGTTTGACCTGTTGTTCAAGTTCTTGCTGACCACGAAGGGCCTTTCCCAAGGTGGGGATAACTTGTGTGCATCATTTTGATCCTGGATGAGCCTGAGCACCAAATCACCTTCTTGAAAGGTTCTGGACTTAACCCGGCAGCTATGATAACGGCGCAGGTCATGTTGGTAAATCGCCGAGCGGGCTGCTGCCAAGTCATGCTTTTCATCTAACAGGTCAAGTGCATCCTAGCGCGCTTGTTCATTATTAGCTTCAACATAAGTCGCCACGCGGGGCGAGTCATGACGGATGTCACTAGGAAGAACCACCTCTGCTCCATAAATTATGAAGAAAGGGGTCTAACCCGTAGATCTATTGGTGGTAGTATTGATACTCCATAACACTGATGGTAGCTCCTCCACCCAACAACCTGGTGTCCTTTGCAAAGGAACCAGAAGCCGGGGCTTGATGCCTTTCAAAATCTCCTGAGTGGCTCTTTCGGCTTCACCATTGGACTGGGGGTGAGCTACTGATGAAACATCAAGCCGGATATGCTCACATTGACAAAACTCCTCCATGGCACCCTTGGACAAGTTAGTGCCATTATCAGTTATGATACTATGGGGAAAGCCAAAACGGAAAATCGCCTTTTTCATGAATTGAACCGCCGTTGCCGCGTCACACTTACTGACCGGCTCTGCTTCAACCCACTTTGTGAATTTGTCAACCGCCACCAAGAGGTGGATCTTTTTATCCTTGGACCTTTTAAAAGGCCCAACCATGTTAAGCCCCCACACTGCAAATGGCCAAGTAATTGGAATCATCCTCAATTCCTGAGCTGGTACATGAACTCGTCGTGAGAATTTCTGACAACCATCACATTTATTGACCAGATCCTCTACATCGGCGTGAGCCGTAAGCCAATAAAACCCATGACGAAAAGCTTTGGAAACAAGGGACATTGAACCGGCATGATGGCCACAATCTCCTTCATGAATCTCACAAAGAATCTCTTAACCTTCCTCGGGAGAGACACAACGCTGAAACGCCCCAGTGACACTGCGATGATGCAACTCACCATTGGCAATTGTCATTGACTTAGACCGCCGGGTTATCTTCCTAGCCAAGGTTTCATCCTCGGGCAACTCGCCTCGGGTCATATAAGCCAAGTATGGCACTGTCCAATCTGGGATGACGTGAAGAGCCGCCACCAACTGTGCTTCTGTGTCAGGAACAGCCAAGTCTTCCTCTGTAGGTAACTTAACAGAAGGATTATGCAGAATATCCAAGAAAGTGTTTGGTGGCACCGGCTTACGCTGAGATCCCAGCCGGCTTAAAGCATCAGCTGCCTCATTATTTCTGCGATCAATGTGCTCCACTTGATAACCCTTGAAGTGTCCAGCCACAGCATCAACTTCACGGTGGTAAGCCGCCATGAGGCGATCCTTGGAATCCCATTTGCCTGAGACTTGTTGAGCTACCAAATCTGAGTCGCCAAAGCACCTTACCCGGATTAAGATCATCTCTTTAGCTATCCAAAGACCATGGAGCAAGGCCTCATACTCAGCTGCATTGTTAGTACAAGGAAACATCAACCTTAGCACATAACAAAAAATTTCACCTTGAGGGGAAGCTAAAACAACTCCAGCCCCCGAGCCCTCCAATTGCCTGGACCCATCAAAGTGAATAGTCCAATGTGTGTTGTCCGGCTTCTCTTCAGGCATCTGCAGCTCTGTCCAATCGTTGATGAAATCCACCAGTGCTTGAGAGTTGATAGCAGTGTGTGGCACATACTTTAAACCATGAGGCCCAAGCTCAATGGCCCACTTGGCGACTCGTCCCGTGGCTTCTCTGTTTTGAATGATATCTCCTAATGGAGCAGAACTGACCACAGTGATGGGATGACCCAGAAAATATTGTTTAAGCTTCCGGCTGGCCACGAACACCCCATAACCAAGCTTCTTCCAATGTGGATACCTCTGCTTCGACTCAATAAGCACCTCACTGATGTAGTAAACCGGCCGTTGAGCCGGATACTCTTTGCTAGACTCCTTGCGCTCCACCACAATGGCCACACTGACAGCACGTGTGTTAGCAGCCACATATAACAATAATGGCTCCTTATCCATGGGAGCCGCAAGAACCGGTGGCTCAGCTAGCTGCCTCTTCAAATCTTCAAATGCATCGTTAGCAACATCACTCCAGACAAAGTCGTCTGTTTTCTTCATCATCTGGTACAGCGGTATGGCCTTCTCACCTAATCGGCTTAAAGCTGCAATATGACCCGCCAGACGCTGGACATCATTGATACACTTGGGTTTTGCCAGAGAGGTAATAGCCTTGATTTTCTCCAGGTTAGCCTTAATGCCTATGTTAGAAACCAGAAATCCCAAAAGCTTGCCTGTCGGCACACCAAAGACACACTTGGCCAGGTTAAGCATCATATTGTAGACCCAGAGATTATCAAAGGTCTCCCTTAAGTCATCTATCAGTGTTTCCTTCTCTCTGGATTTCACCAGAATATCATCCACATAAGCATGAACATTACGCCCAATCTGACTATGAAGACAATTTTGCACACAACGCTGATAAGTCACCTGGGCACTCTTGAGCCCAAAAGGCATAGACACATAACAGAAGGCTCCAAAGCGAGTAATAGAAGTTGTCTTCTCCTGGTCCTTAACTGCCATCTTGATCTAATGATATCCGAAATAAGCATCCAAAAAACTCAAACACTCAGAACCCTCTGTAGCATCAATGATTTGATCAATACGAGGGAGAGCAAAAGGATCAGCCGGACAAGCCTTGTTCAAGTCCATGTAATCCACACACATACGCCAAGTGCCATTATTCTTGAGCACTAGCACCGGGTTAGCCAACCACTCAGGATGAAATACTTCAATAATGAACCCAGTTGCCAAGAGCCGGACCACCTCCTCACCAATGGCCTTACGCCTTACCTCATTAAACCACCAAAGAAACTGCTTGACCGGCTTAAATTTCGTATCAATATTGAGAGTGTGCTCAGCGAGTTCTCTTGGTACACCCGGCATGTCAGAAGGTTTCCATGCAAAGATGTCCCGGTTCTCACGGATGAACTCGATGAGCGTGCTTTCCTATTTGGGATCCAGATTAGCACTGATACTGAACTGCTTGGATGAGTCGCCAGGAACGAAATCAACAAGCTTGGTGTCATCGGCCGATTTAAACTTCATTACCGGGTCATGCTCCGTAGTTGGCTTTTTCAAAGATGTCATATTAGCCGGATCAACATTATCCTTGTAAAACTTCAATTCTTCCGCTGCACAGACCAACTCAGCATAAGCCGCGTCTCCTTCTTCACACTCCAAGGCTACCTTCCGACTGCCATGAACCGTGATGGTCTTGAGCTGCAGATAAACATAACACGGCTGCGCCATGAACTTTGCATAAGCCGCTCGTCCAAGCAGAGCGTGATACGGGCTTTTGATTTTGACCACTTCAAAAGTTAACTTCTCAGCCCTGGAATCATGCTCATCTCCAAAGGCCACTTCCAGTTCAATCTTGCCAACTTGGTATGCTGACTTACCAAGAACCACACCATGGAAAACAATATTTGACTGCTTAAGATTCTTATCATTTAACCCCATGCGGTGGAAGGTTTCACAATAAAGGATATTAATGCTCCTACCTCCATCCATGAGCACCTTAGTAAACTTGTATCCACCAAAGCCAAGTGGCCCGGGTTATCAACCCAGGGCGGTGATCCACCTGACTCCACATAATGGGTTGCTCAGACCATGGCAAGTACTGGGGAACTGCCGGCTCAACAGCGTTCACTACCTCTTGTGAAGCTTCTGGTCCCGCTTGCACAAACTTGTGGTGAAAACGTGATATTGCCCACTGTTCAGCTGCTTTGGATGACTCTGATACCCGGACTGCTGCTGCTGCTGACCCCCTTGGCCGGATTGCTGGTTATAACCCCCCTGATTATTTTGGTGGCCCTGAAAGCTGGAATTAGAGCCGCCACCTCCATACCCCAGACCATGAAAACCACCGCCGCCTGAGCCGCCGCCCGGCCCATGATTTCTGTCAAACATGTTAGAATTCTTGAAAGCCTTCATAATCGTACAATCCTTCCACAGGTGAGTGGTCGGCTTCTCTCGAGTGCCATGCCTTGGATAGGGCTCATTTAGCAACTGCTCAAGAGTGGGACCTGACCCGCCAGACCGAGGAGGAGGCCTCCCCTTTCGTCGTTGATTGTTGCCATGCGCATTGGTGTTAGACACAAACTCCGAGCTACCATCAGCCTTACATTTGTTATTGCCCCCTTGACTCGTTGGGTTATGTTGCGGGCCCTTCGCGTTGTCGTTCTTCTTTCCCTTCCCTATCTTCTCATCGTCGGACTCGGGATCCTTGGTACTATCAGAGTCGGCATACTTGACTAGAGCCACCATCAGCTGGCCCATGTCATTACAATCGCGCTTGAGCCGCCCCAGCTTCTGTTTCAGAGGCTCAAAACGGCATTTTTTCTCCAACATTAAGATTGCAGAGCCGGCGTCCATCTTATCAGATGAATGTATTATGGCCTTGACCCGGCACACCGAATGGGTCGTGGATTTACCCTCCTCTTTCTTGCAATTAGTCAAGTCCACAATCGACATGGGTTGCTTGCATGTATCTTTAAAATTCTGAACAAACCGGTCCTTTGACTCTGCCCATGAACCAATGGAATTAGGTGGCAGCCCCTTCAACCAAGTACGGGTCATTCCATCTAGCATCATAGTGAAGTACTTGGCCATTGCAGCATCACTAACTTCCAGTAGTTCCATGGCCATCTCGTAGCTTTCGATCCATGCCCCAGGTTGTAAGTCGGTCGTGTAATTAGGCACCTTTCGAGGTCCCTTGAAATCCTTAGGCAAACGCTCGTTATGCAGAGCCGGTACCAAACAAGGTACGCCCCTAGTCCTAGTGGGCATGCCTGCCTCAATTGAAGTCGTCGGATAAA
Organism: Triticum dicoccoides; assembly: GCF_002162155.2. Classification (NCBI taxonomy): domain Eukaryota; kingdom Viridiplantae; phylum Streptophyta; class Magnoliopsida; order Poales; family Poaceae; genus Triticum; species Triticum dicoccoides. The sequence continues at coordinate 496,341,665 of NC_041387.1, forward strand.
CCGGAAGGGGCTGATAAGCCGCCTGCTGAGCGGCCATCTGAGCCGCCTGCTCAATTTGTTAATGCACTCTGTCCTGATCACGCAAGTTAAGAGCTCCATCACGTGTCGGGTCGTGCCCGCGCGGCTAATCACGGTGCTGGGCATTACTTGAAATGGCCGGTGAGTCCATGTGCCTACTATAACTCCGGCTTCAGCTTGGACGTGGAGTTGAATGAATCATGTCTCTACTGTAAGAATATGCCTCCTGCTGTGCTAAGGCCGTCTGAAGAAGTTCTTTGACCCTTTGTGTTTCAACCGTCAATCGCGCTGCCGCAGCAATCATGTTCTCCAGTGGATTAGAATAATGACCCAGCAGTGTTGGTACATGCTGAGGCAGAGCAGTATTCGGACGTGGGGGTTCCATCACACGTGGCTGAACTGGCGTTCCTGCCCCAGGTGCTGCAGTTCGGTTGACCTCCGACGGGTTACTTGCCTGCACCAGGCGTGCGAAAAAGGTTTCTAGGCTCATACATTGTAGGCAGACGGGACTGGTGCCTTCTTCTCATGACCTCATTAGACGTGTTCTGATCCATTGTAAGCTGAAAAGCCTGTGCCTGAATCTGTTGAGCCTGAGCATCCAGAGTTGCCCGTTCTACGGTCATCCTGACGTCCTCTGCCGCCAGGTCCTCTTTAGCTTGTGTTATCTCCTCATGTAGCTGCGCTACCTCTGCATCATGCTGAGCTTAATTTGCTGGGTTAACCACGACTATTAGCAGAGCCATCAATTTATCCATCAGGGACATCAAAACCTGAGCCGGCGGGCGCACAGGGCCTCCTGTCCCGGCTGCTGTCACCGTCGTTGACCCGGAAGTCATTGTTGCCGCAGTTGAAGAATTTAGCCTAGGCTGGGTACCAGCCATGAAGATCCCGACTCTGCTCGGTGGCTCAAAGGGGTCCGGAATACTACTGCCATCAGAACAGCCCCCAACCCCGCCATCTTGCAGTTGATACAATGAATCCATATCACCCGTGGACGACTCACCATCAGAGTAAATGACCGTCTAACCGCCAGAGACAGATCCTTCAGAAAATTCCCCTCCATGGATGCATCCCACAAAGGCATGCTTCACAGCGGGCCGAGCTCGGGCGGGTCTCGCATGCTGAGCCGTCTCGACGATGTCGGTGCAGATGTCCGGCTCAGGGCCCGGCTCGCTGATCTTGCCAATGAAGATGTGGATTATGCCGAAGGGGACCCAGTACCCATACTCTATTGAGCCGGCGTCGGGCCCCCAGCCAGCATCGTCGATGTAGAACTTGCCGCGACGACTCTTGGTCATCCGGCCCATAGCGTATCCTTTGAGCCCTTCGAAGCTGCCCTTCAAGAACTGAAATTCATCGTGCGATGGCCCCACGGTGGGCGCCAACTGTCGCGGAAAGGTCACAGCAGATGTCCTAGAAAAAGGACTTAGTCGTGGAGCCATCGCAACTAGGAAGCTTAAAGGGGTTAAGCAGGACAAAGGACACGGGGTTTATACTGGTTCGTCCCCTTGCGGTGAAGGTAAAAGCCTACGATCCAGTTTTGGGTGGTATTGGTTATGTCTCGATTACCAGGGAGCGAATCCGCTTGACCTAGCTTTCGGTATGTTGTCTCTTGCCCTGAACCGCCGCCGGGTCATCCCTTTATATACAAAGGTCGACGCCCAGCGGCTCACAGAGTCCTGGCCGGCTCATAACAGTGTCTAGCTCGGTGACTATCTATTCTTGCCTTACAATACAAGTCACACATACATGGCGGTTTATCTCTATGGGCCTTAAGTCGCCTTTGGGCCTTGGGACCTTAACTGAACCGCCATCTTCAAGTATCTTCGTGGGCTTCATAATAATGAATCGCCATAGGTATGACCCGGCCCCTCCTGGGCGGGTCATGCCTAATAGTTATATCCCCAACAGGACTCTATATGCATTTCCTGAAATTAAAATACCAACAAGGCCTACGCCTCTGGCCCCACCCTGCGGCCGAACTGTTTGATGTTTTTCCTGTTTCTTGCACAATAAATGAAAACTCGCAAAGCGACACCCAAATGATCTTGCGCTAACACGCACGTGTATTTGCGACTATATATATATATATATATATATATATATATATATATATATATATATATATATATATATATATGTATGTATGTATATATATCCCAGCTATTCTGCAACCCATTCCTAAATAAGCTATTCAGGAACCCTTCCTAACTGCAAACTATACTAGTTAACTGTCGGGCGGACTTTTTCTCGCACCGTTTTTTCGCACTGCTTTTGGGTCGCAATTATTGAACCGTTAATCGGATTGATGCAAATGATATACCGTTGGATAGCTGTTGAGAAGGAGCAAAAAACACATGTTGATCATTTTCCGAAAATAGATCCGGTTTTTAAACAAAATTCAAAAAACTGAAAAATCCATCAAACGAGTTTTCAATGTTTTTGTGGAAGAAATTTTCAAACCATTTGTCAGAATGTTGCGTATGATATACCGTTGGAAAGGTATGGATTAGCCCAAACTTTGGTATATATAACTCATTTTCAGATTCACTATGGTTTAAGAGCATTTTTCAAAAAACTAACATCATTTTCATCATTTTTTGCCCGAACTGCTACAGTACACGCTAACTGCCCGACCGGAATAGCTAACTGACATACGCTGGCAAGCTAACTGCTGAGACTGAGGAAACTTATTATTATTTGTTTTTTCCTGGTTTTCCCGGATCAAGCTAACTGCCGGTATTGAAATAGCTAACTGGAGGGGATTGCGGCAGTTAACAGCAAGTTAACTGTCGGACTAAAGGTACTAAATTTTTCTTTTCATATTTTTTCGCTTGGGTCATACTAACTGCGGGGCCCAAAATAGCTAACTGTCAGGAGTACACCAAATTTAACTGTCGCAAACTATAAAGTTAACTCTCGGTTTTTTTCATACCCAAAATTTTTAGGTGTTTAACTTTTGAAAATATATAGGTTAACTGAACCAATTGAACTGCCGGATTGAGTCGAGTTAACTCTTCGTGCTCCCATAGCTAACTGCGTTGATTTTTTCGATTATTGTACCCAGCAAGTTGCCACAATTTTTAGAATTTAACAACTTTTTTTCCTGATGCGTCCAAAGTTAACTTATATAAATAAAAAAATCAACTGCTAGAAATTTGTCAAAGTCAACTGCTGTGTACCATAGTTTTTGTACTGTTAGACTATGTATAGCTTCTGTACCTATGTACGTATATGGTACATATTGTAACACAACCATTATATATAATGAGATAAGCCACCCCTAGAGGGTGGTGCTGGTTCCCCAAAACTTATTGTCTTACATGGTATCACGCTAGGTTACGATCGCTTCCGCTTCTAAACCCTAATACCCGCACCGCCGCCGCAGCCGCCGCCGCCTTCACCGCCGCCGCCGCGCCACCGATCGCGCCGCCGCCATGTCGAGCGCCGCCACCACCGGTTCCACTGCTGCGGGCTTCCTCCCGGCCTCTCTTGCGGCTCTGCTCAACCTCCCGCTCGATGCCGTCTCTGTTCCGGCTCCGATCGGGACAAGGAGCATCGGCTCCGTCTTCTCCACGCCGCCGGCGCCCTCGCTTGGGCGTGACCTCGTGGTCCACACCGCGGCGCCGCCGTCCGCTACGGACTCCGCAGGCGTCGTCCCGCCGCTCCTGCCGCAAGCGGATCACACTGCCCC
>NC_041387.1:496345386-496352718 GCF_002162155.2 Triticum dicoccoides
AACAAGGTCAAGGGCCTCGCCGACACATTGGCCTCCATTGGACAGCCCCTCACCGACTCCGAGTTCAACTCGTTTATTGTCAATGGTCTTGATGAGGAGTATGATGCCTTAGTCGAGATCATCAACGAGCGGGGCAACTCGACACCCATGCTGGCACACGAGGTTTTCTCTCGGCTCCTTCTCACTGAGCAACGGGTCGAGACTCGCCGCACCAGGGGCACTGGCTCCCTCTCGGCCAACGCCGCCACCAAGGGTGGCCGCTCTTCTTCATCACCCCGGTCTCCCTTGGGGCTGCCACCGTCGCCCGCCTCGGCCCCCCCACCTACTGCGACCTTACCGGGGGCTGGCGGTCCACGTGTGTGTCAGCTTTGTGGCCGCGATGGGCACTGGGCCTCCAAGTGTCATAAGCGCTTCCAGCGAAGCTTCCTTGGTCTTGGCAATGACGGCAAAGATACACGCAACAATGCCCGTCAGGTCGTCATGGCTGATCGTCCCGCGCCGCAGAAGCAACAGGGACACACTCAGTCCTACTCCATCGATCCACACTGGTACGTGGACTCTGGGGCGACAGAGCATCTAACCAGCGAGATGGGGAAGCTTCACACTCGTGAACCCTATCATGGCTCCGACAAGATCCACACCGCCAATGGAGCAGGTATGCACATCTCTCATATTGGTCAAGCATCTCTTCTCACTAGACATGCCAATAGGAGTCTTCAGCTTCGCAATGTTCTTCGAGTTCCATCTGTGACCCGTAATCTTCTTTCAGTTCCTAAACTCACACGTGATAATAATGTGCTTTGTGAATTTCACCCTTTTGATCTTTTTATTAAGGATCGGGGCACGAGGGACATTCTTCTTAGTGGGCGGTTGTGCCAGGGCCTCTACCGTCTGGAGCATCCTGGTGTCGCTCGTGTTTTCAGTGGAGTTCGGGTCTCTCCGTCACAGTGGCATGCTCGTCTTGGTCACCCGGCCACACCTATTGTTCGTCATATTTTGCGTCGTCATGAGCTTCCTAGTTTGTCTAGTCATAAAGATGTAGCAGTGTGTGATGCTTGTCAGCAGGGGAAGAGTCATCAACTTCCTTTTTCGGAGTCCAGTCGTGAGGTGAAACATCCTTTAGAACTTGTGTTTTCAGATGTATGGGGTCCTGCTCAGACTTCTGTCAGTGGTCATAATTACTATATCAGTTTCGTTGATGCTTATAGTCGCTTTACCTGGCTTTACCTTATTAAACGCAAATCTGATGTGTTTGATATTTTTGTTCAGTTTCAAAAACATGTTGAACGTCTTCTCAAGCACAAAATTGTTCATGTCCAGTCAGACTGGGAGGGCGAGTATCGCAACCTCAACTCTTTCTTTCAGTCGCTTGGGATAGCTCATTGTTTAGCATGTCCACATACACATCAGCAGAATGGTTCAGTCGAACGTAAGCATCGTCATATTGTTGAAGCTGGTCTTACTCTTTTGGCCCATGCATCTGTTCCGTTTCGGTTTTGGAGTGATGCTTTCACCACTGCATGCTTTCTCATCAACCGTACTCCTACTCGTGTTTTAAACATGAAGACTCCCATTGAGGTTCTCCTTAATGAACAACCTGATTATACCTTTCTCAAGGTATTTGGGTGTGCTTGCTGGCCGCATCTTCGTCCATATAACAAGCGCAAGCTTGAGTTTCGTTCTAAGAAGTGTGTTTTTCTTGGCTATAGCTCTCTTCATAAAGGTTACAAATGTCTTCATGTTCCCACTAATCGTGTCTATATATCTCGGGACGTCGTGTTTGATGAGCATGTTTTTCCCTTTGCCAACCTTCCTGTGTCCACTGTCGAACCACCATCCCTGCATTCATCCTCTGTAGCTTCTGACCAATTTGATGATGTTGCATACTCTCCTTTGCTGTTACCTAACCATGGTGCAGGAACCGGACGTGGAGCTCGTTTGGAGCTGTTGGAGGATTCACCATCATCATCGTCGTCTTTTGGTGGGCACGTCGATCGCCCTATGTTGCATGGCATCGATTCGCGTGCCCATGCATGGTCACCCGACGAGCCCGTCGCGCCGAGCATCTCCACTGCTCGGTCCGTTTCGCCAGCGGCCGCCGAGTCGCCCGCGGCTCGGCCCGTCACGCCGTCTTCGCCTGCGGCTCGGCCCGTCACGCCGTCTTCGCCCGCGGCTCGGGTCCTCACGTCGCCTTCATCAGCAGATCGGCCCGCGACACCGGCCGCGCCACGGCCCACTATGCCGAGCTCGCCATCGGCCCGGTCTGTGATGCCGGAGTCGCCAGCTGCTTCGTCTGCTCTGCCGGTTTCGCCGGTGGGTCGGCCTTCTTCGCCAACCGAGTCCGAGGCTACCGTGACTGGCTCCTCGTCACCGGCTGACTCGTCAACGTCGCCGTCCTCCAGCCCGTTGCAGGCTGCTCCGTCGACCTTGGTGGTTCCTGTGTCCCGACCACATACACGCAGTCGCAGTGGCATTTTCAAACCTAAGGAACGTAAGGATGGTACGGTTGCTTGGTAGGCTGCTTGTTTGGCTGCTGCTGTTGCGGATCCATCTTCTGAGCCTCGCTCATATCAGGCTGCCCTGCGCATTCCACATTGGCGAGAGGCTATGGAGCAGGAGTTTCATGCTCTTCTTCGTAACAAGACATGGACTCTCGTTCCTCCACCATCACGGGTAAATGTTATTGACTCAAAATGGGTATTCAAAGTGAAGAAGCATTCGGATGGATCTATTGAGCGTTACAAAGCGCGACTTGTTGCTCGCGGTTTTCGGCAGCGTCATGGTCTTGACTATGAGGACACCTTCAGTCCTGTCGTCAAGCCTACCACTATTCGGCTTCTTCTCTCCATTGCTGTTTCTCGTGGTTGGTCACTTCGTCAACTTGATGTGCAGAATGCTTTTCTACATGGATTTTTGGAGGAAGAGGTTTATATAAAACAGCCGCCTGGTTTCTCTGATCCTGATCGTCCTGACTATATCTGTCGTCTTTCCAAAGCACTATATGGTTTGAAGCAAGCTCCTCGTGCCTGGCATGCCCGCCTTGCCTCTGCCCTTCGTGCTCATGGGTTTGTGCCGTCTACTGCTGACACTTCGTTATTTCTTCTACAGAAGCCAGAAGTCACTATGTATCTTTTGGTATATGTCGATGATATTATCCTTGTCAGCTCTTCTCAGTATGCTGCTTATGCTCTTGTTTGCTCTCTTGGTGCTGATTTTGCGGTCAAAGATCTTGGGAAGCTTCACTACTTTCTTGGAGTTGAGGTCACTTCTCGTGCTACTGGTCTTGTCCTTACGCAGAAGAAGTACTCCTTGGAGTTGTTACAGAGAGCTGGCATGCTGAAGTGCAAACCGACCACCACACCCATGTCGTCTACCGACAAGATAACAGCTGTTGATGGTGAGCTTTTGTCTCCTGCGGATGCCACAGAGTACAGGAGCATTGTTGGTGGACTTCAGTACTTGACGATCACGAGACCAGATATCTCTTATGCTGTTAACAGGGTTTGTCAGTATCTTCAGGCTCCCAGAGATACTCATTGGGCTGCTGTTAAACGCATTCTTCGTTATGTTCAGTTCACCCTGACATTTGGTATGCATATTCGGCCGACTTCCTCTCGGGTCCTTTCGGCCTTCTCTGATGCAGATTGGGCTGGTAGCCCAGATGACAGGCGATCCACGGGGGGTTATGCAGTATTCTTTGGCTCTAATTTGATCGCCTGGAGTGCTCGGAAACAGGCTACTGTGTCACATAGCAGTACTGAAGCTGAGTACAAGGCTGTGGCTAATGCTACTGCAGAGATTATTTGGGTGCAGTCTTTGCTTCAGGAGTTGGGTTTGTCTCAACCACAGCCTCCTATTCTTTGGTGTGATAACATCGGTGCTACATACCTTTCTGCAAATCCAGTATTTCATGCCCGAATGAAACACATTGAAGTTGACTATCACTTTGTACGGGAACGTGTATCACAGAAGCAATTCCAGATCAAGTTTATCTCATCTAAGGATCAACTTGCAGACATCTTCACTAAGCCTTTACCGCTGCCACAGTTTGAGGCTTGTAGGCGCAATCTTACCCTTCTCAGTTCTTTAGAAAGTGGCTAAGATTGAGGGAGGGTGTTAGACTATGTATAGCTTCTGTACCTATGTACGTATATGATACATATTGTAACACAACCATTATATATAATGAGATAAGCCACCCCTAGAGGGTGGTGCTGGTTCCCCAAAACTTATTGTCTTACATGTACACTTTTCTGCCAAAGTGCAATACACAACAATTCTAATTGGGGCACGTTCAAGGTTCAGAACTCAACAAGCACATCCTCTATACATTGGACCTTGGTTACTTGCACTTAGCCCACACACTCTATACGCCGGCATATATGCATATATGCATACAAATGCAAACAACCAAGTTTACAGCTTTCACGAGGACATCCTCTGGATTATAGGATGAAAGTGGTGACGCCATAGAAGCTCTCCTCAGTAGGGTTGGCAAAAAAATTCTAAAATTTGATAAGACGTGCATCCAAAATCAGAGGGAAATGAATGGAGATGTGCAGCTAACTACTTAGTTTTTTGAATGTACCTGTGTTATCCCATGATTTAACTACAGAAAGATGGGTCGTGGGAAGTCACTGTGTCAACTGAAGCCATGCCCACCACTAACTGCTCAGTGAATTTCAGATCAGGGGAAGATGTTGGTTTCGGGGCAGGATCTCAGTATCTCACTTGCGGAGGGGAGCCATGGACCTCGCCGTCGTAGACAAGGGGGCTTGCAGGATGGGCTGGCCGGCATTGGCGAGAAGCCCCCGACCAAGGAGCATGCTCAGGTGGGGGAGGATGATGGTTGTCGGAGATTCGATGGGAAGAGCACGCGGCTTCGTACCTCGCAGCCCGCACCACGAGCTCTCCAAACAGCTCGGCGATGCAGTAAAAAGACACACACACACACACAAGTTTTTTTATTCACTTCTCTCCTAAGACCTAACTGCTCCCATGGCCGGCGGCGGATGGATAACTGCATGTCATACCCCGGGCGAACCGCATGCGCGCACTCTCCTAACTGCATCATGGCCGATGCAGATTTTTTTGCCACTAGAAGTTTTGCTCGTCGGGAGAGTAGGAAGTGGAAAGCCACCAGACATGCATCGTATTGGGGCTCTGACCGAGGGTGAATCACACATGCACTCGAGGTGCTCGCCGTGCTCCCGTCGCAATCAACGCACGCTGGCTGGGTTGTTATGGCGTGCAGAAGGCAATGGCGTGCAGAAGGCCAAGGAGGAGAGGAGCACAGTGAGCAGAATCAGGCGCCACACTCGGCACTGCAGCGCACCTCCTCTGTTGTGCGAACCAAGGAGGTCGCAGCTGCATCTGTATGGTGGACCGACGGTCGGGGTGGAAGGTGGGCAGTGCTCACGCGGATCTGGGCATGAGAGGAGAGACTACGGCGTGCCCGCCGGATCCGGGGCAGAGAGAAGAGACTGCGGCTGCACCCACCGGATCCGGGGAAGAGAGGAGTGGTTGGGGCCGTGTTCACCGGATCTGCGGCGGAGAGGGAGGTTTGGCGCGGTGCTAGAGGTCCGGCCGCGCGGCGGCAACCAGAGGTAGAAGGTGGGGAGGATTTGGTGACTTGGAGGTGGAAGAAGGTGTGCGACCCGGCTTACCGCCAGCTCCGCTCGCTGCCGCTCGCTCCGCGGGGAGCTACAAGTAGGAGAGGGTGGGAGGTTGTGGGTAGCTAGAGGTAGGAGGCGGTGGGGGTTGTAGAATACCTTATTTAGGAACTCTAGAGGGGTTTGCAGAATAGTCTCATTTCTGAATAAGCTATTCAGGAACTGTTCCTAACTGCCCGAAAACAGATAAGCTAACTGTGAGTCATACACTAGTTAACTACGGGGTGGACTTTCTCTTGCACTATTTTTTCGTATTGTTTTTTGGTCTTAATTTTTTAACCATTTATCGGAATGCTGCAAATGGTATACCGTTGGATAGGTATTGAATAGGCGGAACTTCGTCATGTTGGTTGTTTTCCCAAAATAATTACGGTTTTTAAACAAAATTCACAAAACTGAAAATTCTTCAAACAAGTTTCCAGTGTTTTTGTGAGAGAAAATTTCAAACCGTTGTCGGAATGATGCGTATGATATATCGTTGGAAAGCTATTGATTAGCCCGAACTTTGGCATATATAACACTTATTCAGATTTGCGACGATTTAGGAGCAATTTTTAAAAACTAACGTCATTTTTGACCCTTTTTGCCCGAATTGCTATAATACGTGCTAACTACTTGAGCGGAATAGTTAACTGCACTACACTGAGCAAGCTAACTGCCTGAAGGAAAACACTATTTTTATTCTTTTATTTATATTTTCCTGGTCATGTTAACTGCCGGGGTTGAAATAGCTAACTGTCGGGGTTGCAACAGTTAACACCAAGTTAACTACTGGGATTGAAAATACTATTTTCTCATTCTTTTTTACCCGGTTCAAGCTAATGACTAGAAGTAAAATAGCTAACTGCCGAGGATTGCCGCAGTTAACACCGAGGTTAAAGATATATTTTTTTTCTTTAGTTTCTTTTTTGCCCTCGTCATGCTACCTGTCGAGGATGAAATAGCTAACTGTCCCGCGATGGGCAAGCTAACTGCCAAGGTGATACTATTCTTTTGCTTCATTCATTTTTTGTCGGTGGTCACACTAAGTTCCATGAATATTGATGTTAACTGCCACACAGGTCGACGTTAACTGCAAAACTTGATGAACTTTTATTTTTTTATTTTGAACTACTACGGTTGTCGTAGTTAACTCGTATACCTTGTAAAGTTAACTGCTATGGTCGTTTGTTAACTGACCTTTTTATAATTGAAATATTATATGTTGCACTTTTTATTTAGTTTTTTTTATTAATGGTTGGATGACCAGAGTTAACTATATATGCTACCATAGCTAATTGCACCAATTATTTTTAGAGTTTTTAAAATCAAGCAAACAACCTCAATCTTTAAACCGTACACATATTTGTGCTCTAACAGAACTCACCTTCATTTAGTAAAAGTAAACTATTACAAATATCCAAAGTGAACAGAAGGAAGACGCACAACGCAAGAGAAAGTTCAATCGCTGCAAAGAAATACAAACTTAACTCTCGTTTTTTTTTCATTTTTTTAGGTTCTTAACTGTTGCACATTTTTAAGTTAAATACTCATTTCTTCATGCTACAGTAGCACTCCCTTAGCTGCTGGATGCAGATGTCCATAATCTTCTGGAACATGTGGTCCTCCTGGATAAACAGATTCTTCAGGAACTCCTCAAGCGGCATCCACTGGACCATAT
>NC_041387.1:496353242-496382068 GCF_002162155.2 Triticum dicoccoides
TAATGCACTCCTTTTTCACGTATAGTTTTGTAGATGGTGACGCAACTTTGCTACCTGATTATCTATTTCGTCGATTTGGATAGCGCTAGACAAATGTCCCATCATGTAGATGAAGGACAAGTCAGACTTCTGAAACGCCACTTTGTGGGTGTCAGCGCGTGCCTGTCGTTGTGATCGGCAAGAGTGGTGAATGAGAAAACATTCAGTGTAAGATACGATAGTTTTCAACATTCCTACGTGGAGGTGGATGATTGTTTACCTGAAGGCAACCACATCCACGAATTAAGTGTCAACCCGTACAGAGCACCACTAGAACAATTTGTTCAGACTTGATCCTCACAAGAAAGTCCCAGAGAACGGGTATCCAAGTGCTCGATTTCTTTCTTACCCATGTTTCTTCCAGACTCTCGATGATGGCTTCTATGTATTATCTTCTTACTGCAAGAGGAAAATCAATTGCTTCAGTAACAGCGACAAACATCACGTATTCTAAGGTTCTGTCGCCTGAGATGATCTTCAGCATGTCCTTACTCCTGAATGAACCCCATGGGGAGTCAGACACCATCTAACGCCTAGCCTTGATACTTCTCTTGCACCACTAGGACATGTCTAGTTGTTCATGGAAATGCTAGCTGCAAGAATGGTAATAGCTACTGAAGAGTGTTAATAGCTAATTGACAGAGATACAAATATGCAGCTAATTGACGAATAAGCATGCAAAAAATCTCGCCGGCAGTGCTCGATGGCTCGGGGCCTCTCGCTAGGTGGTTGTCGACTGTGATGGTGTAGTAGACAACCGAGAGGTGCGGTAGTGCCAGAGGCTAGCATGGAGCAGGTGGACTAGGAGGTTGCTCCACCAGCGAATCCCCATCGAGGTCCTGCACCTCGTCGATCCCTAGCGCGATGGAGCATGCGGTTGGGGCCAGGGTGCTTCTGAAGCACTGTGTGGAGAAGTGGGGAGGCCCATGTGGCGAACCAAACCATGGACGCTAACTACAGAAGTTAACTACATGATCGGAATAGCTAATTGTTGAAACTGCGATAGTTAACTACGAGGATTAAAAATACTGACGAAGATATGAAGAATGCAAGCGATAGTTAACTGCCAGGACCGTGACACAGCAGTAGCAGTTAACAATAGTAATTAGCAACAACTAATAATAACTAGAGCATCAGTTAGCGGCAGAGTTGGTGCGCGTTGGTGGCGTAATGTGGTCGCACGGGTAGTGGCTCGCTCAATGGGGGCCTCGAGCCTCGACGGGCCTTGCTGGGGGGTAGGGAAGGTGGTCGGCGTGCAGCCGAGCTCCATCTGGTGGTTGTGCCCCGACGGGCCTCTGGCTGCGCCTCTCGACCTCGCGCGCCTCTTTTCCCTTCCATGGAGAGGCAGCTCCATCGACTAGTGGCCGCCGAAAGGGGCTACAGATGTGTTGGGATGGCGAGGGCGCTTGGTTGGTAGGGGAAACAACGGAGGCCAGGATCTTGACCGACGGGGGAGGCAAATGGGCGGTGCTCGCAAGATCCAGGCAGGAGAGGTGAGGTTGTGGACAGACCTTGTTGGATCTGGGGACCTGGGGCCGAGCGGAGAGGTTGTGGTGGCGCCAGAGGTAGGGGGAGGTGGGCTCGACAGCCGGCGTCAGGGTAGGTGTGGGCCTCCCAGTGTGCAGGGGAGAAGGTGTGGGAGGTTGGGGAGCCAGGTCGAGATGGTGGCGCGCTGGCGGAGTAGGTGGTGGTGGCGCGTCCGGCAGTGTAGGTGATTGTGGTGGTCGTGGCGACGCGCCGACTATGATACAAACAGGTTAGGTGGGGCTTGCTGCAGCCGCCGGCAAACCATAGCTCGCTCGCTCCCTCGCGGCGCTACCGCGCCGCTTGCTCCCTCGCTGGCTCCCTTCGGGAAAAGAAACAGGTAGGAGTGGGGTGGTTTCTGAATAAGCTTATTTAGGAACTCTAGAAGGGGGTTGCAGAATAGTCCCACCCTATATATATATATATAAGTTAAATGAGATCTCTTTTCTTTTTGCATATTCAAAGTTTGAGAATGCTAGTGCGGCATGCCGCCTGGTAAAATGTACCAGAAAATCGAACCATAGGGTACAATCGTGATTTTTTACCGTGGGAAAAAAATTTGGAGGCGAAACGATGAACTCATGTTTTCATTCAAACAAAAAATGATGTTAGTTAATGTAAATGTTTTCAAATAGCACACGGTTCACTCACGAAAGTCGTGTGTCCACTAAACCGTGGCTGATGCCCCCCTACCACGCGTGTAATCTGAGTCGTGCGTGCCGGCGTTCTGGGAACGGGGGTCCCCAGACTTGCCTACCTGCGGCCTACGGCGTGGCTCAAGGGGCGGCCCAGCACGGCCCATCTTCATCAGCACGAGCTCAAGACCCTCGCGAGGGGCCAAGCCTCGCGGGATGGACAACAGGGAGCTTCCTCAGGCACGGCCTCGTCAGGCTGGCTCGCGAGGAGGCGGAGAGATCAAGGCAGGGTACCTCACGAGGTGCCCATGACGCAAGTCATGACGACCATGGGCGCCAGGCGGGCGCCAGCCCGCGCAGTGTCCTCCTTTCCTCTTTGGTGCAAAGGGAGCAAGCGTAGGCGAGAGCATCAAGCAAAGGCATCCGTTTCGGTGCAACAAGACCAAGACCGTCGCAATGGCAGGAAGGAAGTCATTGTGGAGCCCAAGCCGGCGTTACCACCAGAGTCTTTGACAGGCGAGGACCAACTTTAGTCAGGATAAGTGTACTGGATGTTCCCCTTCAAAATGGCTAATTGTTGGCGCCCTTCCCGCTCAATATTTGGGAAGAGGCCCAGGGCCTTTACCTATAAATAGGACTAGCCACCCACAAGGTAGAGGCATCTGGAAATCAGTAGAAAGAGCGACTGAACTCCCCCTAGCAATTCATCGCACCAGCCAAGAACAGACCCTCGCAAGGCTGTTCTTCCTTGTATTGTTCGTCATCAGCCCAAGAGGCAGTCCACCACACCACAAACTAGAGTAGGGTATTACACCACAATGGTGGCCCGAACTAGTATAAACCCTGTGTCTCTTGTGTTGTTCATTTCATAGCTTAGATCCTAGCGAGGCGGCGAGGTGCAGGTAGGTAGAGGGTGAGATCTCCGCGCGCACCCCAATGTTCAAACCTAGAGGGTCTGCAGGAACCCGAAATCCGACATTTGGCGCGCCAGGTAGGGGTGCGCCGGAATCCACCTTCTGCCGCTTCGCGTCCCATCGCATCGTCATCATCATGTACGGCGACCAGGCAGGCAACCCTGATCCCTAGGCAGCCTGGCCCACCCACGCAGAGCCGCTCGCCCCGGGCGACCCCATGCCCCGGGTAGCTCGCAGTCCGCAGGGCGCTGCGGGCCGCGGGCGGCGCGGACAGGCAACGACGGCTCTCACGCCGCGGCAGGCGCGGTCGGCGGCGAGGGCCTCCAACCACGCTACGGCCACGACGCCGTACACCCGACGGGAGCAGGAGAACTCGAGGGCCGCGCTCACAGTGGCCCGAGAGCTACTGCAATGCAGGTTGTTGGAACACGGTCGCGACGTGCTACTAGAGCGGGTGGCAGAGCTCCTGGGCTTCGCCGCCTCGGGGGCTCACCCCTTCTGCACCCAACTACCACCTCAGGTCCTGGGTGGCCCGCGCGGAGGCTCCACGCACGCCCGCGCAGCCCCAAGCGGACTCCAAGGCCACCCCAACGCCGGCCAGGCCTTCAGCACCGGGCCAACAGCGGCGCTGCCTCCGCCCCTGGCCAGCGAAGAAGGACTCGCCACGACACATGGCCTCGGTGGGCCGCCGCGCTACCACCCCCAAGCGGGCGTCTCAAGCAAAATTGCGTGGCACGCGGAGCACTACGGCGTGGCCTTCGGGATGGCGGCCCCAGAAGAGTACGTGCCCCACATGATGGACCAAGGGCGCGCACATGAGGACGAACAAGGCTCGCTCCTCGGCCCAAGCTGGGGGGACGAGGCACCAGAAGCTGAGCTCTTCCAGGAGCCCCGGGAAGGCCCCGTCGGCCACGCTGGAAGCAACGATTATCGGGTACCACTAATTCCTCAGGAGCAAGCATATGCTAACCATGGATCGCAGGGGGTACAAGTCGCCACAACGGGTGGCTGCCCCACTCCCGCAGCTTCCTACCCCTCAGGAGGAGGGCGCCGGGGGTTGCAGGAGAGGGGCCAAGATCCGGCATCACCACCGCGGCGTTCGGAGCAAGGCGTCCTCAGGAGGAAGGCCCTCTGCTGGGGAGGTGCCTCAGGGCCTGCCCCTAGCAGAGGACCCGTGGTCGTCGGAGGAACCGCTGGCGACCGCTCTACCCCATCGGTGGCGTCCTGGTTTCCGGTCGTCATCGGTGGCACTAGAGTGTGGCGCGAGGCGGGGCCCTCGTCTGGCGATATGAAGCAAGGCCGGTACCTGTGAAGAAGGCCTAGTGCCTGCGAAGCTCGCCGCCCCGTGACACTCTCACGTAATAATGAGTGGGGCTGTACACGCCCCGGAGTCTCAGGGGTGCCGGCCTCAGGCCCTAGGGCTCCCTCCCACGCCCAGTGGAAGTATTTAGCTCCGCGCTGGTGAGAAGACGTCCAAGACTAGACTAGGTGCCGGACGCGGCCTTTTTCTGCTTTTCATTGCTTTTCCCCTTGGCTGTCATTTTCCCCCGTTGGATTTAAGTTGGATTTGAGCTCGAAGATTTGCGTGTGTTCGGTGAAGGGGTGTGAGGGAGTCCTGGACTAGGGGGTGTCCGGATAGCCGAACTATCATCATCGGCCGGACTCCAGGACTATGAAGATACAAGATTGAAGACTTCGTCCCGTGTCCGGATGGGACTTTCCTTGGCGTGGAAGGCAAGCTTGGCGATACGGATATGTAGATCTCCTACCATTGTAACTGACTCTGTGTAACCCTAGCCCTCTCCGGTGTCTATATAAATCGGATGGTTTAGTCCGTAGAATGACAACAATCATACCATAGGCTAGCTTCTAGTGTTTAGCCTCCTTGATCTCGTGGTAGATCTACTCTTGTAACATCCACATCATCAATATCAATCAAGCAGGACGTAGGGTTTTACCTCCATCAAGAGGGCCCGAACCTGGGTAAAACATCATGTCCCTTGTCTCCTGTTACCATCCGCCTAGACGCACAGTTCGGGACCCCCTACCCGAGATCCGCCGGTTTTGACACCGACATTGGTGCTTTCATTGAGAGTTCCTCTGTGCCGTCGCAATCAGGAAGGATGCCTCCTCCTGTCTTTAAAGACGGTACTGTCGCCAAAGGAGCTTGGGCCGCCGGTCAAGCTATCCGGCTAGGTGGTTTCCTTATGACCGCATGTTCGGCCACTGCTTCGACGATGACCTCTCAGGTCATCAAAAGCGATCTTCGCATTAACTCGGAATTCGCCAAGTAGCTGGATCCAATGGAGCTCTCTTCCGTAAACGAGCTCTTGGATCGCATCGCCGCCCTGGGAGTCGCTACAGACTACAACCAGATTGGGCTTAAAACCGATCTGAGAGAAATTAACTCTCCCCAGGCTACCCACCACGTTGCTGTGGTAGAAGAACAATGCGGCGACTCTCCTTCTATGTTAAAAACCAGTTATGTCCGGATTCCCGATCCCTCCATGCCGGATTCCTGCGGAGGGACGGACGTCAATCGAGTACTGAACCTAAAGTCAGGCAGTGGACTAGATTCATTGGACGACGTCCAGCAATCCAAGCTTCCAAATCCGGAAACTCCTCGGCCTTTGAGCCTCGGATTGGGTGGGGTTCCGAATTTAATTCCACCCGCCCACCCAAACACAAGTGATCTATCTAAAATACGGCAAGAGCCCGATGAAACAGTACATCATTACTGGTCCAGATTCTTCCTGGTTATGGACAGGATAAAGGACTGCCGTGAGGAAAGCGCAATCTCTATTTTCTGCAACAATTGCACGGACAAGGGAATTATGAACGCCATAAGTCGTCGCAAGGTCACGCGCTTCGCCGACCTGGCGACCATAGTACGAAAATACTGTGCGATGGAGAGTGCCTGGAAAACCAAAACTAGATTTTGGGACAATCTGGCCCTAAACACAACCTTAGTCCGGAATAAAAGGGTGCACCATGCTCAAGCACCTGGGTCAAAAATCAAAAGGCAAAAGCCCCCCAAAGGGTACGGAACCGTACTGGAGGGATGGCTCAGCGGACCCTGCAAAATCCATAATGCACAAGGCGCCACTCCAACACATAGCCTCCGGGCATGTTGGATACTACGGCAGGTGGCCAAAAGTGGCGAAGGGCTTCTAGCCCCGGACAACCAGCCCAACAGCACCAGTACGGTATCAACAGTCTTCAAGACTTTCGCATCAAATAATATGCAGAAACAAACAATCCACAGCCTCGCTGAAGTCTACCAAGTAGCAACAACAAATCCATGGAGCGACACGGCTATCACCTTCAATGCCAGCGACAAACCTAAATTCCGAACAGCCCGAGCACCAACCGCATTGGTCCTGTTGGGGAACGTAGTAATTTCAAAAAATTTCCTACGCACATGCAAGATCATGTTGATGATATAGCAACGAGAGGGGAGAGTGTTCGTCTACATACCCTCGTAGACCGTAAGCGGAAGCGTTAGCACAACGCGGTTGATGTAGTCGTACGTCTTCACGATCCGACCGATCCAAGCACCGAATGTATGGAGCCTCCGAGTTCAGCACACGTTCAGCTCGATGACGATCTCCGGCCCTCCGATCCAGCAAAGGCTCCGGAGATGAGTTCCGTCAGCACGACGGCGTGGTGACGATGATGATGTTCTACCGGCGCAGGGCTTCGCGTAAACTCCACGACGATATGACCGAGGTGGAATATGGTGGAAGGGGGCACCACACACGGCTAAGGAACGATCCGTAGATCAACTTGTGTGTCTTTGGGGTGCCCCCCGCCCCCGTATATAAAGGAGCCAAGGGGGAGGAGGCGGCCGGCCTAGAGGGGGCGCCAAGGGGGGAGTCCTACTCCCACCGGGAGGACTCCCTCTTTCCAAGTAGGAGTAGGAGAAGGGGGGGAAAGAGGAGGAAGAGGGGAAGGAAAGGGGGGGCGCAGCCCCCCTTCCCTTGTCCTATTCGGACTAGGAGGGGGAGGGGCGCGCGGCCCCCTCCTGGCTCCTTCTCTCTTCTCCCTCGTGGCCCAAGTAGGCCCATCAACCCCCGGGGGGGTTCCGGTAACCTCCCGGTACTCCGGTAAAATGCCGATTTCACCCAGAACCATTCCGATGTCCAAACATAGGCTTCCAATATATCAATCTTTATGTCTCAATCATTCCGAGACTCCTCGTCATGTCTGCGATCACATCCGGGACTCCGAAAAAACTTCGGTACATCAAAACTTATAAACTCATAATAAAACTGTCATCGAAACGTTAAGCGTGCGGACCCTACAGGTTCGAGAATTATGTAGACATGACCTAAAACCATTCTCGGTCAATAACCAATAGCGGGACCTGGATGCCCATATTGGTTCCTACATATTCTACGAAGATCTTTATCGATCAAACCGCATAACAACATACGTTGTTCCCTTTGTCATCGGTATGTTACTTGCCCGAGATTTGATCGTCGGTATCCAATACCTAGTTCAATCTCGTTACCGGCAAGTCTCTTTACTCGTTCTGTAATATGTCATCTCATAACTAACTTATTAGTTATAATGCTTGCAAGGCTTAAGTGATGAGTATTACCGAGAGGGCCCAGAGATACCTCTCCGACAATCGGAGTGACAAAACCTAATCTCTAAATACGCCAACTCAACATGTACCTTCGGAGACACCTGTAGTACTCCTTTATAATCACCCAGTTACGTTGTGACGTTTGGTAGTACCCAAAGTGTTCCTCCGGTAAACGGGAGTTGCATAATTCTCATAGTTACAGGAACATGTATAAGTCATGAAGAAAGCAATAGCAGAATACTAAACGATCAAGTGCTAAGCTAACGGGATGGGTCATGTCAATCACATCATTCTCCTAATGATGTGATCCCATTAATCAAATGACAACACATGTCTATGGTTAGGAAACATAACCATCTTTGATTAATGAGCTAGTCAAGAGAGGCATACTAGTGACTATATGTTTGTCTATGTATTCACACATGTATCATGTTTCCGGTTAATACAATTCTAGCATGAATAATAAACATTTATCATGATATAAGGAAATAATAATAACTTTATTATTGCCTCTAGGGCATATTTCCTTCAGTCTCCCACTTGCACTAGAGTCAATAATCTAGATTACATAGTAATGATTCGAACACCCATGGAGTCTTGTTGCTGATCATGTTTTGCTCGTGAGAGAAGCTTAGTCAACGGGTCTGCAACATTCAGATCAGTATGTATCTTGCAAATCTCTAGGTCTCCCACTTGGACTTGGTCCCAAATGGAATTAAAGCGTCTCTTGATGTGCTTGGTCCTCTTGTGAAATCTGGATTCCTTTGCCAAGGCAATTGCACCAGTATTGTCACAGAAGATCTTCATTGGTCCCGATGCACTAGGTATGACACCTAGATTAGAAATGAACTCCTTCATCCAGACTCCTTCATTCGCTGCTTCAGAAGCAGCTATGTACTCCGCTTCACATGTAGATCCCGCCACGACACTTTGTTTAGAACTGCACCAACTTACAGCTCCACTGTTTAATATAAACACGTATCCGGTCTGCGATTTAGAATCGTCTGGATCAGTGTCAAAGCTTGCATCGACGTAACCTTTTACGACTAGCTCTTTGTCACCTCCATATACGAGAAACATATCCTTAGTCCTTTTCAGGTATTTCAGGATGTTCTTGACCGCTGTCCAGTGATCCACTCCTGGATTACTTTGGTACCTTCCTGCCAAGCTTATTGCTAAGCATACGTCAGGTCTGGTACACAGCATTGCATACATGATAGAGCCTATGGCTGAAGCATAGGGAACATCTTTCATTTTATCTCTATCTTCTGCTGTGGTCGAGCATTGAGTTTGACTCAACTTCACACCTTGTAGCACAGGCAAGAATCCTTTCTTTGCATGATCCATTTTGAACTTTTTCAAAATTTTGTCAAGGTATGTGCTTTGTGAAAGTACTATTAAGCGTCTTGATCTATCTCTATAGATCTTGATGCCCAATATGTAAGCAGCTTCACCGAGGTCTTTCATTGAAAAACTTTTATTCAAGTATCCCTTTATGCTATCCAGAAAATCTATATCATTTCCAATTAACAATATGTCATCTACATATAAAACTAGAAATGCTATAGAGCTCCCACTCACTTTCTTGTAAATACAGGCTTCTCCAAAAGTCTGTATAAAACCATATGCTTTGATCACACTATCAAAGCATTTATTCCAACTCCGAGATGCTTGCACCAGTCCATAAATGGAACGCTGGAGCTTGCAAACTTTGTTAGCACCTTTTGGATCAACAAAACCTTCCGGCTGCATCATATACAACTCTTCTTCTAGAAATCCATTCAAGAATGCAGTCTTGACATCCATTTGCCAAATTTCATAATCATGAAATGCAGCAATAGCTAACATGATTCGGACAGACTTAAGCATCGCTACGGGTGAGAAAGTCTCATCGTAGTCAACCCCTTGAACTTGTCGAAAACCTTTCGCAACAAGTCAAGCTTTATAGACAGTTACATTACCATCAGCGTCAGTCTTCTTCTTAAAAATCCATTTATTCTCAATAGCTTGCCGATCATCGGGCAAGTCAACCAAAGTCCATACTTTGTTTTCATACATGGATCCCATCTCAGATTTCATGGCCTCTAGCCATTTTTCGGAATCTGGGCTCATCATCGCTTCCTCATAGTTCGTAGGTTCATCATGGTCAAGTAACATGACTTCCAGAATAGGATTACCGTACCACTCTGGGTGCGGATCTTATTCTGGTAGACCTACGAGGTTCTGTAGAAACTTGATCTGAAGTTTCATGATCAATATCATTAGCTTCCTCACTGATTGGTGTAGTTGTCACAGGAACCGGTTCTTGCGATGAACTACTTTCCAATAAGGGAGTAGATACAGTTATCTCGTCAAGTTCTACTTTCCTCCCACTCACTTCTTTCGAGAGAAACTCCTTCTCTAGAAAGGATCCGAATTTAGCAACGAAAATCTTGCCCTCAGATCTGTGATAGAAGGTGTACCCAATTGTCTCCTTTGGGTATCCTATGAAGACACATTTCTCCGATTTGGGTTCGAGCTTATCTGGTTGAAGTTTCTTCACATAAGCATCGCAGCCCCAAACTTTAAGAAACGACAACTTTGGTTTCTTGCCAAACCACAGTTCATAAGGTGTCGTCTCAACGGATTTTGATGGTGCCCTATTTAACGTGAATGCGGCCGTCTCTAGAGCATAACCCCAAAACGATAGCGGTAAATCAGTAAGAGACATCATAGATCGCACCATATCAAGTAATGTACGATTACGATGTTCGGACACACCATTTGTTGTGGTGTTCCAGGTGGCGTGAGTTGCGAGACTATCCCGCATTGTTTCAAGTGTAGACCAAACTCGTAACTCAAATACTCTCCTCCACGATCAGATCGTAGAAACTTTATTTTCTTGTTACGATGATTTTCCACTTCACTCTGAAATTCTTTGAACTTTTCAAATGTTTTAGACTTGTGTTTCATTAAGTAGATATACCCATATCTGCTTAAATCATCTGTGAAGGTGAGAAAATAACGATATCTGCCACGAGCCTCAACATTCATTGGACCACATACATCTGTATGTATGATCTCCAACAAATCTGTTGCTCTCTCCATAGTACCGGAGAACGGCGTTTTAGTCATCTTGCCCATAAGGCACGGTTCGCAAGTACCAAGTGATTCATAATCAAGTGATTCCAAAAGCCCATCAGTATGGAGTTTCTTCATGCGTTTTACACCGATATGACCTAAATGGCAGTGCCACAAATAAGTTGCACTATCATTATCAACTCTGCACCTTTTGGTTTCAACACTATGAACATGTGTATCACTACTATCGAGATTCAATAAAAATAGACCACTCTTCAAGGGTGCATGACCATAAAAGATATTACTCATATAAATAGAACAACCATTATTCTCTGATTTAAATGAATAACCATCTCGCATCAAACAAGATCCAGATATAATGTTCATGCTCAACGCTGGCACCAAATAACAATTATTTAGGTCTAATACTAATCCTGATGGTAGATGTAGAGGTAGCGTGCCGACCGCGATCACATCGACTTTGGAACCATTTCCCACGCGCATCGTCACCTCGTCCTTAGCTAATCTTTGCTTAATCCGTAGTCCCTATTTCGAGTTGCAAATATTAGCAACAGAACCAGTATCAAATACCCAGGTGCTACTGCGAGCCTTAGTAAGGTACACATCAATAACATGTATATCACATATACCTTTGTTCACTTTGCCATCCTTCTTATCCGCCAAATACTTGGGGCAGTTCCGCTTCCAGTGTCCAGTCTGCTTGTAGTAGAAGCACTCAGTTTCAGGCTTAGGTCCAGACTTGGGTTTCTTCTCTTGAGCAGCAACTTGCTTGCCGTTCTTTTTGAAGTTCCCCTTCTTCTTCCCTTTGCCCTTCGTCTTGAAACTAGTGGTTTTGTTAACCATCAACACTTGATGCTCCTTCTTGATTTCTACCTCCGCGGCTTTCAGCATCGCGAAGAGCTCGGGAATAGTCTTGTTCATCCCTTGCATATTATAGTACATTACGAAGCTCTTGTAGCTTGGTGGCAGTGATTGGAGAATTCTGTCAATGACACTATCATCAGGAAGATTAACTCCTAGTTGAATCAAGTGATTATTATACCCAGACATTTTGAGTATGTGTTCACTAACAGAACTATTCTCCTCCATCTTGCAGCTATAGAACTTATTGGAGACTTCATATCTCTCAATCCGGGCATTTGCTTGAAATATTAACTTCAACTCCTGGAACATCTCATATGCTCCATGACGTTCAAAACATCGTTGAAGGCCCAGTTCTAAGCCGTAAAGCATGGCACACTGAACTATAGAGTAGTCATCAGCTTTGCTCTGCCAGACGTTCTTAACGTCGTCAGTTGCATCAGCAGCAGGCCTGGCACCTAGCGGTGCTTCCAGGACGTAACTTTTCTATGCAGCAATGAGGATAACCCTCAGGTTACGGACCCAGTCCGTGTAATTGCTACCATCATCTTTCAACTTTGCTTTCTCAAGGTACGCATTAAAATTCAACGGAACAACAACACAAGCCATCTATCTACAAACAAACATAGACAAGCAAGATACTATCAGGTACTAAGTTCATGATAAATTTAAGTTCAATTAATCATATTACTTAAGAATTCCCACTTAGACAGACATCTCTCTAGTCATCTAAGTGATCACGTGATCCAAATCAACCAAACCATGTCCGATCATCACGTGAGATGGAGTAGTTTCAATGGTGAACATCGCTATGTTGATCATATCTACTATATGATTCACGCTCGACCTTTCGGTCTCCGTGTTCCGAGGCCATATCTGTATATGCTAGGCTCGTCAAGTATAACCTGAGTATTCCGCGTGTGCAACTGTTTTGCACCCGTTGTATTTGAACGTATAGCCTATCACACCCGATCATCACGTGGTGTCTCAGCACGAAGAACTTTCGCAACGGTGCATACTCAGGGAGAACACTTCTTGATAATTAGTGAGAGATCATCTTAAAATGCCACCGTCAATCAAAGCAAGATAAGATGCATAAAGGATAAACATCACATGCAATCAATATAAGTGATATGATATGGCCATCATCATCTTGTGCTTGTGATCTCCATCTTCGAAGCACCGTCATGATCACCATTGTCACCGGCGCGACACCTTGATCTCCATCGTAGCATCGTTGTCGTTACGCCATCTATTGCTTCTACGACTATCGCTACCGCTTAGTGATAAAGTAAAGCAATTAAAGGGCGTTTGCATTTCATACAATAAAGCGACAACCATATGGCTCCTGCCAGTTGCCAATAACTTCGGTTACAAAACATGATCATCTCATACAATAAAATATAGCATCACGTCTTGACCATATCACATCACAACATGCCCTGCAAAAACAAGTTAGACGTCCTCTACTTTGTTGTTGCAAATTTTACGTGGCTGCTACGGGCTTAGCAAGAACCGTTCTTACCTACGCATCAAAACCACAACGATAGTTTGTCAAGTTGGTGCTGTTTTAACCTTCGCAAGGACCGGGCGTAGCCACACTCGGTTCAACTAAAGTGAGAGAGACAGACACCCGCCGGTCACCTTTAAGCAACGAGTGCTCATAGCGGTGAAACCAGTCTCGCGTAAGCGTACGCGTAATGTCGGTCCAGGCCGCTTCATCTCACAATGCCGGTGAACCAAAGTATGACATGCTGGTAAGCAGTATGACTTATATCGCCCACAACTCACTTGTGTTCTACTCGTGCATATAACATCAACGCATAAAACCTGGCTCTGATACCACTGTTGGGGAACGTAGTAATTTCAAAAAATTTCCTACGCACACGCAAGATCATGTTGATGATATAGCAACGAGAGGGGAGAGTGTTCGTCTATGTACCCTCGTAGACCATAAGCGGAAGCGTTAGCACAACGCGGTTGATGTAGTCGTACGTCTTCACGATCCGACCGATCCAAGCACCGAACGTACGGAGCCTCCGAGTTCAGCACACGTTCAGCTCGATGACGATCTCCGGCCCTCCGATCCAGCAAAGGCTCCGGAGATGAGTTCCGTCAGCACGACGGTGTGGTGAGGATGATGATGTTCTACCGGCGCAGGGCTTCGCCTAAACTCCGCGACGATATGACCGAGGTGGAATATGGTGGAAGGGGGCACCGCACACGGCTAAGGAACGATCCGTAGATCAACTTGTGTGTCTTTGGGGTGCCCCCCGCCCCCGTATATAAAGGAGCCAAGGGGGAGGAGGCGGCCGGCCTAGAGGGCGCGCCAAGGGGGGGAGTCCTACTCCCACCGGGAGTAGGACTCCCTCTTTACAAGTAGGAGTAGGAGAAGGGGGGAAAGAGGAGGAAGAGGGGAAGGAAAGGGGGGGCGCCGCCCCCCTTCCCTTGTCCTATTCGGACTAGGAGGGGGAGGGGCGCGCGGCCCCCTCCTGGCTCCTTCTCTCTTCTCCCTCGTGGCCCAAGTAGGCCCATCAACCCCGGGGGGGTTCCGGTAACCTCCCGGTACTCCTGTAAAATGCCGATTTCACCCGGAACCATTCCGAGGTCCAAACATAGGCTTCCAATATATCAATCTTTATGTCTCGATCATTCTGAGACTCCTCGTCATGTCTGTGATCACATCCGGGACTCCGAACAAACTTCGGTACATCAAAACTTATAAACTCATAATAAAACTGTCATTGAAACGTTAAGCGTGCGGACCCTACGGGTTCGAGAATTATGTAGACATGACCTAAAACCATTCTCGGTCAATAACCAATAGCGGGACCTAGATGCCCATATTGGTTCCTACATATTCTACGAAGATCTTTATCGGTCAAACCGCATAACAACATACGTTGTTCCCTTTGTCATCGGTATGTTACTTGCCCGAGATTTGATCGTCGGTATCCAATACCTAGTTCAATCTCGTTACCGGCAAGTCTCTTTACTCATTCTGTAATACGTCATCTCATAACTAACTTATTAGTTATAATGCTTGCAAGGCTTAAGTGATGAGTATTACCGAGAGGGCCCAGAGATACCTCTCCGACAATCGGAGTGACAAAACCTAATCTCGAAATACGCCAACTCAACATGTACCTTCGGAGACACCTGTAGTACTCCTTTATAATCACCCAGTTACGTTGTGACGTTTGGTAGTACCCAAAGTGTTCCTCCGGTAAATGGGAGTTGCATAATTCTCATAGTTACAGGAACATGTATAAGTCATGAAGAAAGCAACGGCAGAATACTAAACGATCAAGTGCTAAGCTAACGGGATGGGTCATGTCAATCACATCATTCTCCTAATGATGTGGTCCCATTAATCAAATGACAACACATGTCTATGGTTAGGAAACATAACCATCTTTGATTAATGAGCTAGTCAAGTAGAGGCATACTAGTGACTATATGTTTGTCTATGTATTCACACATGTATCATGTTTCCGGTTAATACAATTCTAGCATGAATAATAAACATTTATCATGATATAAGGAAATAATAATAACTTTATTATTGCCTCTAGGGCATATTTCCTTCAGGTCCTCAGTCCCATAGTGGACGGCTTTCGTCTTACCAAGGTACTCATGGATGGCGGCAGCGGATTAAACCTCATCTACGAGGAAACTCTCCAAAAAATGGAAATAGACTAGAGCCGCATTGAGCGAAGAAGCACAACCTTTAGAGGAATAATCCCTAGTAGGGAAGTATGCTGCACAGGAAAAATCACACTAGATGTGGTGTTCGGCTCGCCGGACAACTACAGGTCCGAGGAAGTCACGTTCCAAGTGACCCCGTTCAGCAGTGGATATCACACTCTATTAGGACGAGATGCATTCACAATTTTCCAAGCCGTACCCCATTACGGGTACATGAAGCTCAAAATGCCGGGGCCCAATGGAATCATCACTTTGATCAGTGATCCGGACATAGCACTCCGCGCCGAAAACAAGACAGCCGCACTAGCCCTAGAGGCACTATCCGAAGCACTAGCGGCAGAAGAACTCACGGCACTACGCTTCATGGTGAATAGGGACGATGTGATACTCGACAAGAGATCTAAGTCCACGTCTTTCAAACCAGCAGACGAAATAGTCAAATTCCAGGTCCATCCTACGGACCCCACAAAGATGGCCTCCATTGGGGCACAATTAAACCTTGATGTAGAAGCCGCACTACGAGAATTCCTTCGGGAAAATTGGGACATTTTCGCCTGGCACCCTTCAGATATGCCAGGAATCCCACGCAGGCTGGCAGAGCACAGCCTAAATATCCTAAAAGGATTCAAGCCAGTCAAACAGGCTCTTCGACAATTTTCCGAACCCAAAAGACAGGCAATGGGAGAGGAGCTAGCCAAACTATTGGAAGCCGGATTCAACAGACATATAAAACATCTAGACTGGCTAGCAAACCTGGTAATGGTACCAAAAAAGGACAAATCCTGGCGCCTTTGTGTGGATTTTAAAGACCTTAATAAGGCCTGTCCAAAGGATCCTTTCCCCCTCCCCCTCATCGACAAAATCATCAATGCTACCGTGGGGCATAATTCATTGTGTTTCCTCGACGCATACTCCGGATACCATCAAATCAAGATGGCGGAAACAGACCAGGCCGCAACGGCATTCATTACTCCATACGGACCATTCTGCTTCAACACAATGCCCTTCGGACTTAAAAACACTGGCACAACATATCAGCGCATGATTCAGACATGTCTACCCAGATCGGCAAAACAGTGGAGGCATACGTAGACGATGTGGTCGTCAAGACCAAGCACGTCGAAACTCTAATAGACGATTTGAGGCTCACATTCGACAACCTCCGAGCATATGACATTAAGCTTAACCCGGAAAAATGTGTTTTCGGCATACCAGCCGGAAAGCTCTTGGGCCTCATTGTATCCAGTAGAGGAATTGAAGCAAACCCAGCCAAGATCTGAGCTCTGTCACAATTGGACATCCCAAAAGACCTCAAACAAATACAAAAATTGACCGGATGCGTGGCGGCCCTAAGCCGCTTCATCTCCCGTTTGGGAGAAAAAGCATTGCCCCTCTATCGCCTCCTCAGACGCACCGAACACTTCGAATGCACGGATGCTGCCACAGCCGGACTCGAAGAAATAAAGGCCATACTGGCAACAAATCCGGTCCTGGCCGCGCCCAACTTGGGCGAACCAATGTTGTTATATATCGCGGCAACACATCAAGTTGTAAGCGCGGTGCTCGTCGTCGAACGAGAAATAGAAGGGCACAGATTCCCTCTTCAAAAACTAGTGTACTATGTATCCACTGTCCTAACTCCATGCAAGTCCCGGTACCCACATTATCAAAAGATAGCGTACGCGATGTTCATGGCAACCCGGAAGCTGCGACACTACTTTCAAGAGTGTTCGATAACAGTGGCCTCCGAAGTACCTCTCAACAACATCATAAACAATCGTGAAGCGATGGGAAAGATTGCAAAATGGGCCATTGAGCTTTTACCATTCGATATAACCTACAAACCGCGGTGAGCTATAAAGTCACAAGTTTTGGCTGACTTCGTCGCTGAATGGACTGAAGCCGAACTCCCTAAAGAGTATGGCGCATACTCCAATTGGATTATGCACTTCGACGGCTCTAAAATGTTGGCCGGCTTGGGGGCTGGCGTCGTCTTGACGTCCCCAACCGGAGATACAGTCCAATACGTACTTCAAATAATGTACACGGACTCCAACAACGCAGCTGAATACGAGGCCCTTCTACATGGTCTCCGGATGGCCATCTCCATGGGCATTCAATGCCTAGAGGTCCGCGGGGATTCAAACCTCGCAATATCCCAAGTAAATGGAGACTTTGACGCCAAGGATCCGAAAATGGCAGCCTACCGTAACGCTATCTTAAAAATGTCAGCTCGGTTCGAAGGACTCGAATTCCACCACGTAGCCCGGGACAACAACCAAGCAGCCGACGTGTTGGCACGCATCGGTGCAAAACGCGACGCCATCCCTCCAAACATCTTCCTGGAGCGGCTCTTTAAGCCATCCGTACTATGGGAAGAGGAGTCCGGAAATAGCAACCCGGAACCAAGCGCGCCACCCAACACGGAACATTCTGACACAGTCGGTGGCTCAGCCAATTAAATAACACCCTCAGCCCACGAAATAATGGCAGTAATCGCCCCGTGGACGGAACCATTCCTAGCCTACTTAACTAGGCAGGAACTCCCCGAAGACCAAAATGAGGCCCGCTGCATAGTTCGGCGATCTAAAGCCTACAGGGTCCATGAGGGAGAACTTTATAAGAAAAGCACAACCGGAGTCCTTCAAAGGTGTATCTCCGAAGAGGAAGGGCGAAATCTCCTGGCTGAAATTCACGCCGGACTCGGTGGGCACCACGCCACAGCCCGGGCCCTTGTAGGCAAGGCCTTCCATACAGGATTTTATTGGCCGACTGCCCGGGCAGATGCTCAAGACTTAGTCCAACGATGCGTCGGTTGCCAGCTCTTTGCTAATCAAAGCCACATGCCACCCACCGCCCTCAAAACTATACCCATCACCTGGCCGTTCGCGGTCTGGGGGCTTGATATGGTTGGACCCCTTAAAGGGGGAACCACAAGCAAAAATACCTATTGGTCATGGTGGACAAATTCACCAAATGGATAAAGGCCAAGCCAGTTAAAACGGCCGAATCCGGACCCGTGATAGACTTCATATCCGGGGTAGTACACCATTATGGTGTCCCCCACAGCATCATCACTGATAATGGCATGAATTTCACGGCCGACGAGGTTAAACTCTGGTGCAAAAACATGGGCATCAAGCTCGACTACGCTTCAGTCTATCACCCCCAAACTAACGGTCAAGTTGAATGAGCAAATGGTCTAATCATGAGCGGCATCAAACCCAGACTAGTGCGGTCCCTCAAGGAATCTAACACGCACTGGGTAGAGGAGCTTGACTCCGTACTGTGGGGGCTGCGGACCATGCCAAACCGCACTACCGGATTCACACCATTTTTTATGGTGTACGGCGCAGAGGCAGTTCTACCCTGCGATATAATTCATGACTCACCCCACGTGCGCATGTACGAAGAAAGAGAAGCCGAGTTGGATCGGCAGGACAGTTTGGACGCCTTAGAGGAGGAGCGGGACGTGGCAAAAGCTTGTTCCGCATTCTATCAGCTGCAGGCTCGAAGATATCAAAGCAGAGAAGTACGGGCCAAAACTTACAATGTTGGCGAACTTGTTCTACGCCTGCCGGACAAGAAAAAGGACAAACTCAAGCCCAAATGGGAAGGTCCCTTCATCATCGACCAAGTCCTGACCGGTGGAGCATACCGTCTACGTAACGCATCTGACAACCGACTCGAGCCGAACCCATGGAACGCAGCCCGTCTCCGAAGATTCTACGCCTAACGCCGGACTCAGAGTTCATCTCCCTCCTCCGTCCACCTTTTACATTTTCACTGTCTCTTATCCCCCTCCTTCTTCCCACTTTTTTTAGTAAAAGCCTTTGATAGGCTGATTTGCGCATTGTTCGCACACACTTGATGTGCTCCTAGCACTCATTATACCTGGGGGCTTCTTTAACAGAAGCTTATTTATACGAGCTTCATGCCCAACACATGTGTCATACTTCCGCATGTACCTTTTATTCACCATTATATGCATCGATATGACTTAAGTTTTGGCCAAGCTGGGTTGCCTGGCTCCTGTGCTTACCCCTATGTTCCCGATTGTTTGGCTAGGAGGTAAAGGGAGCACCTCTGCGATTGTTACTGCCGGATCAGCCGGATGTATACCTCAGACTGGGTGAAGCCGAAATCTAGCGTTCTTAAGGGAATATTCGGTCGGTGACTTGAAAGATGATTTATTACTTATTTAACTTATCTGCCCCCAGATGCTTTTTCTGCTTTCTTCGCAGTGTAGGCATGCACTTTAGGGCATGCCTCCCAGGGAAAGGAACCCCTAACGGAACTATTCTCCCTGGAAGGTGTTTCTTACTAACCATGTAATATAACATAACTAGTTGGGCACTTGTCTGATAAAGCACTAATGACCCCTACGCCTGGTTTCCATGCATGCCCCGGTTTTTTCATAACTGAGAAGGTATTCGGACACACTCCGGACTCTAGGGTCCCGAGGTTGAAGCGAAAAGGTCGGCAAAGACAAACGATCTACAATCCGGCTAGAAGGCATTTACATGTCATTTTAAAATACATCGTCAAATTGACTGATTGTACTCCTCTTCAATCCCGTCTAACAGGCTGTCTAATTTACAGTCCTGTTGGGAATACTTAGCGGCCAACTCCACTTGGCCGTACATTAAGCTCACAGGGATCTCCTTCCCATCGGGCCCCACAGGTCCGACCTCGGCCATGTGGTTCGGATCCGCCTTCTTGTACCACGTCTTCACCATGGCCCAGGCCTCCCTGGCGCCTTGACGGCAGGCCGATATCTTCCACAGACGGAAGCGCTGCCGTGCTCCCTGAAGCTTCTCGGCAAGCCCTTCAAGGCTTTCGGGTAGGGAGACGGACGGCCATAAGGCCTGGGCGACGCCACTCATCGCTTGCCGAACACGTTCGTGCAGTTCCATCAGCTCAGGGAGTTGGTCACCCGTTGAACTGGGCATTCCCTCCGCAGGGCGACCTGTGAGCACACCTAAAGACACATTTCTGTCAATCGACTTCCTCGCCGAACTCTTCTTTTCAAAGGAGTTTGCTCAAGCACTTACTATAAATGTCGCGATGAAGCTGCTGATTCTCCTTCACGGAGCCAGACAGCTGGGCCCGAACACCTTTCAGCTCTTCTCCTAGCTGGGTGTGGGCATCTTGGAGCTTGTTCCACTCCTGCTGCACCTTCATAAGCACCCTCTCACCGGCCTTCAGCTGGCGCAGTAGCTGTTGCTTGTCCGGATCTAGTCCGGCACCCTCTGCAATATTATTGTTAGATTTACGCACACGCCGCACTCTATTAACTACTTATCTTTTCAAAGTATGTATTACCAGCGGGGGTCTCTGTAGCTCCCCCTGTGGCGGCCAGTGCAGCCTCAAGTTGGGCCTTGCACTCTTGAAGCTCCTGGGACAGGTGGGTATTCTTCTCCATAAGATCCTGCATAACAAATGATCCTTAAATCAGTTATTTTAACTATTTTAAGTCTCGGGTCTGGTGGCGGCCAGTGCAGCCTCAAGTTGGGCCTTGCACTCTATTTTAAGTCCTGCATAACAAATGATCCGGGGAGAAACACGCGTCACGAAGAACTGTCCAGTGACGCCTGTGATTCATGGCGCTCTCCACCTCAGACCTGGTGGCGGACAGCCTATCGGCATCCTCTGTTGGAGGAGCATCTGGCTCATGCCTTGTGTTCGCCTCCCCTTCCGGACCATGCGTTGGAGCAAGGCTGGTGGAGGCTTGATTCGCAACCTCTCCGGACACTGTCCGGCGAGCCCTCTTTCTCCTGGAAAAGTCATGAGCGTTAATATACCTCCTAGGGATCCTTCCCTTAAAAACAGCGGTGCGCCGTACCGTTGCGGCGACGTTTCAATTCGCGTCGCACTCCTCTTCCGCCTGCTGGGCCGAACTGACCCTTGCTGGTCAGCCGCCGTGGGTTCGGCTTCCCGCCTTAAAGACGCCTCCTGCGATGCACCATCGGTATAGGATGGTCAGAAATGAGCATGAATCAAATGATGATGTCAGGACTCCGGTCGTAGTCACCTGGGAAGCCGGAAATAAACCGGGGTAGTCAGCCGTAATGGCGACTACAGCATTGTCCATACTAAGTTGGTCGAACACCCCGTCAACCAGCTCCACCTTTATGTCTGGATCCTCTTTGGAGGCCGGATCAAGGGATCGTCCTGGATCCTCGGGCTGTGGAGTCAGGCTTTGTATGCCCTCCATGTCCCGGCGCAGCTCCTGCGTCAAAATCACAAAGTAAGACACTTGACTTTGGAAATATGGATCGGATAGATAAACGTCCGCTTACCCAGCTCCGAGGGTTATTCATGGAGAATCCATTCAATGGACTCGTGCGGAGGAGGTCCTCCTTCTCCCCCTTGTACAAGCCGGACAGGATCTTTACCAGATCAGCGGCCGAGCCCGGCCCTCTGCGGCCATGACGGGTGGCGTCATCTTCCCCATTGAAATCCCACATGGGGTGGCCCCTATATTGGAGCGGCTGCACCCCTCGCATAATGCACGTGGCCATGATTCCAATCATGGTCAATCCGGAGTGGGCCAGTAACCTAATCCGGCCCATCAGATAATGGACGCTCCCATCATCTTCCCGTTGAGGGCTCCGCGGGCGCCAACTCAGGCGTTTCTTCAAGGGAGCATTGCTGAAGTCCGGGAGGCCGATCCGAACTGGATCCGGCAGATGGGCGTCCTCCATGTAGAACCATTCCGAAGGCCAGTTTTCGGACGCCTTCTTAGGGGTACCGGATAAATATCCGGTCCCAGCGATGCGCCATATTTCGGCTCCGCCCACTTGATATATCGACCCCTCATGAGAACGGGGTACGAGGCAAAACAATCTCTTCCACAGCGCAAAATAGGGCTCGATGCCCAAGAACAGCTCGCATAGAGCTACGAAGCCCGCGATGTGCAGAATGGAGGCAGGTGTAGGTGGTGAAGCTGGAGTCCGTAGAACTCCAGGAGCCCCCGGAGAAACGGATGTATGGGAAATCTGAGTCCCCTTATTAGATAAGGGACGAAGCATACCCGCTCTCCTTTGGAAGGGTTGGGGACGCTCTCCGCCTGCTTTCCACCCCTGAAGGTGGCCAGTCCGGCTCGAACCGGAACCATGAAGGCTGGGGGAAGATATCCCTCGGTTTGGAGCGTCACTAGCTCGCTGTGTGGAACTGAGCATCTCCCCCAATCTCCTGGCTGAGGGCTGGGAGCGCGAGAGGAGGAGCCGCGTCGACTATCCATGATGGAATGGATTTTTGTCAGAGGCGCTTCGATGAGTACTTGCGGAAGGAGGATGGCGTGAGTTGGATCTAGATCCTCGCCTCTCTTATAGGCGGCTCGTTCACGCGGCTAGGGGGTAAAATGTAAAAATACCTTAGCTTTTCGCATTCATACGACACGTGGAAGAGGGCCATTATTGGACGTAGAAGCCAAGGAGCGCAACATTTATAAGGAAGCCGGACACTATTCGGAAGGTACATGAAGTTTGAAGGAGAACCCGCCTTGCAACGCCGAAGACAATATACGCGCCGGACTCGTCGTCATTGAAGCCTGGTTCGGGGGCTACTAAGGGAGTCCTAGACTAGGGGGTGTCCGGATATCCGAACTATCATCATCGGCCGGACTCCAAGACTATGAAGATACAAGATTGAAGACTTCGTCCCGTGTCTGGATGGGACTTTCCTTGGCGTGGAAGGCAAGCTTGGCGATACGGATATGTAGATCTCCTACCATTGTAACCGACTCTATGTAACCCTAGCCCTATCCGGTGTCTATATAAACCGGATGGTTTAGTCCGTAGAATGACAACAATCATACCATAGGCTAGCTTCTAGGGTTTAACCTCCTTGATCTCGTGGTAGATCTACTCTTGTAACATCCACATCATCAATATCAATCAAGCAGGACGTAGGGTTTTACCTCCATCAAGAGGGCCCGAACCTGGGTAAAACATCGTGTCCCTTGTCTCCTGTTACCATCCGCCAAGACGCACAGTTCGGGACCCCCTACCCGAGATCCGCCGGTTTTGACACCGACAGGTGTTTAGTCTCGTTCGAGCAATCTCTCGTGTTTTGGTTACCACCTTGCCTCAGCTGCCTCCCCTCGTGAGCCCCTCGCGAGCCGGGTCAGACCTAGCTTGCGTGCAACCCAGACTGCTGTCACCGCGCCCTCTTAGGAGGTTTTCATTACAGGTTCGATGGGCTCGTTCAGGAGATGCTCGAGACACCACAACCCTCTGCAGGCTAACTCGAGGGCCACGCGGGTCGAATGTAAACAAGCCAGCCAGCTCGTCGCAAAGTCAGCCACTTGGCGAAGGCGTACGGGTGATATCGCATCTACTAATACGATGAATGCGAGTTTTTACACGAGGGGCTCCCCCTCCCAAAATGCTCTTACAACCTTCAGGGCAAGGCCCGAACTCTATCTGCGCAGGGTAAGGAAGCAGGGACGACACGCGGTCAGTCGGATAAATCCCCCAATGCATCCTCAGGGGCACCTCCTGAATCGTCGCTGGCGTCGCTGGCCTCGCCATCGCTCTCCGCGTCGCCATCAGCAGCGCCAGGGCCGTTCACCACGTCGCCTTCATCAGCAGCCACGACCACGCCGTCGTCATCAGAAGCGAAGGCCCTGACAAGGGCATCCACGTTGCCTTCCACCCAGTGTGCCAAGTTGCCCCGGATGGCCTGGGGTACTGGGGCGATGGCGGCATCAAAGTCGAAGTTGGGGTCCATGTTCCGAAGGTGGCTGAAGACATGAGAAAAGGCGCGCCCGAGCAGGGCGCGGCTCCTCTCCTCCACCAACCTGTTGGCTCCGACCGACCGCGCCTCTAGCTGCGTCACCACGTCGGTGAAGAACTGAAGATTGCCAGCATAGTTGACTGCGTGGGGCCCGCCAACGGCCGCCTCGCAGATGTTACCCAAGGCTGTGTTGGCTCTCTCCCGGAGCATGGTAAGCACGGGGTCGTGCTCGTGCTCCAGGATCCGCCATTGGCGTATCTCGTCCTCGTTCTGCCACGCAACAGCCTCAGCCTCGTCCACCCGCTGGCATAGAAGAAGCGCCTCGGTGCGGGAGGTAGTCAGCTCCTCCTGCGCCACGCCGAGGGCGGCCCGGGAAGCGTCGGCCCGCCACGTCACTACCTCCAGCTTGGCCTTCAGGGCGGCGGTCCTGCCTTCAGCCTCGACCCGGATCAACCCCAGCCTCTCCTCAAACTCGCGCTCAAGGTTCAAGCGGGCCGTCGTCACCCTGCGTTTGACCTCTTCCAGGACTCGGGCCTCGCGCGCAGCGACGTCATCCTCCGCCTGTCTCACCAAGCGCTCTCTCGTCTCCAGACGTTCAAGATCGCGTGCGCGCTCAGCAGCTTCCAGCGTCAATGCCTCCTCACGCCTCAGGAGCTCTGCCTGGTCGACCAAAGCCAGCTTCATCGATGCAACGGCCATCTCACGCAGCTCCACCTGCTGCTCCAGAGAGTGGCACCAGGCCTGGAGTTCCCGCGCCCGCTCCTCCGCCGCCTCATGCCGCCGTTCAGCCTCTCGGGCCTCCTCGACAGCCCGGGAACAGGCCTCCCGAGAGGCAGCCATCGACGCCTCGGCCTCCTCATTGTCGAGGTCACGCTGGTGGCGTCCAAGGGCAACTGCCGCATTCAGCTTGCGCCTCTCTTCAGCCAGGCGCAGGCGTTCAGCCTCAAGGTGTGCATCTTCATCAGCAAGCTCTTCACCAAGCCGGCTCACCGCGTCAGCCGCCCTCCGGAGAAACCCTTGGCGAAGAACGCGACGCCCCCGGGCGCGCTTGAGCACATCTTCTGCGTCGTCATCCGCCCCAAGTAAGCGCGGGGGGCCACGAATCAGCACTCCCCCTCTGGGCAAGGGGCTGGGGGCTGGCGTCCTCGCGATGGCCGGGCGCGCCTCGCCAGAAGCCCGGCCAGGAGCCAGCCCATCCCCAAATGAAGAGTGCAGGGTCGACCGCAGCCAATCGCCATCCATGACCAGACGTGAAGCCCAAGGCAGGCTGGCTATGCCCCGAGAAGGCTCGCGAAGGAGGGTCACGAGGCGCGCAGAGCCGCGATGCGCCACAAGATGGCTCACCTCTTCGACCGGCCTCAGTGCAAGGGCTCTGCTTGAGCTCGGAGCGCTCGAAGATGGTGGAGATGGTGGAGCCTGGGGGATGGCTCCTCAGCCATCTCCGTGAGCTCGGCAGGAAGGGCCCTGCAAAGCAACGATCAGCCAAAGCAACGGGAGGACCAGGAGCTAGGAAAGGAGAAGGCTTACTCATCAATGGCGAAATACTTCCTGTGCTTCAGCAGGCGGCACGGGTAATCGTCACCCAAGGCCTCCCTTCTCTTCCGGAGAGCCTCGAAGTCCATGCGGAAGCGGCCCAGGAGTTGAGCGCAAGGGTCAGCCTGCGACGAGTAAGAAGCGTCAAGGTGCCCAGCGTCAGGGGCGTCGTCCTGGTGCACGCCGCCGGTCGCCTCACCAAGAAGGGCAGCTGGGGCCCTAGGGGCCTCAACCACGGGCGCCGCGGGCAGCAGCTCAACGCCTTCAGCCGCAGCAATATGGGCCTCAGGAGCTTCCCCCTTAGGAGTGCGGCCTGGTGTCGTCACCCCGGCGGGGGCCCCCTCAGCCTCCAGTGGCCCATGCCTCCCTGCTCCGCCACTCGAGGAAGGACCGCCGTGGGCGACTGGAAGGGCAGTCACCACCACTGGGTTCTTGCGAGGCCCCGTGAGGCCAGCGGGGCGCAGCCCCCATTCGTCGAAGTCGGGCATCTGATTCACAAAGTCGCCCCTATTCGAGCAAAGGTACAGCAAAGCCCCCCCTTGCCGGACGCTGCCGGGGGAAGGGTCCCCAGTCAAGACCAAGAGCACCTTCCTCAGCGCTTCGGGCGTCAGGTCCTCCTCCTAGAGCCTCATGCGATCTTCACGACCGCTGAAGGCCCACATCCGGCAGGAGTGGCGCTGGAGAGGAGCAATGCGGCATAGCAGGAACTCCTTCACCACCCTGGGCGCCGTCACGCCGAGCGCCCTCAAGAACGTGAAGCAACGCCAGACAAAGATGAGCCGGGGGCTCATGAGCGTCTCCTGGCCCCAGCCTGAATTGGGGACAGCGGGCGACGTTGGCTCCGAAAGCAGGGGGTTGGGCACCCCTACATCCACGTACAGCCACCACTCATGGAACCCAGGCGCGGACGAAGGAAGGCTGAAATCAATCCCTGAGGCCGCTGTCTTTGGTGCGGCAATGAAGCTCACGCACCCCGAGCATTGGGTGGGGTCGACGAGGCGCAGAGAGAAGAAGTGACGCAGCAAGGCAACTAAAGGAGGGATGCCCATCATTGCCTCACAGACAAAGGCGAAGACGGTAAGAAGAGTAATGGATTCAGGACCCAAATGCATCATATGGATCTGGTAATGGGAAAGCACAGCGTTGAAGAAATTGGAAAAGGGGGGAACCAATCCCGCCCACAGGGCGTCGACAAAGTACCGGACCTCGGTGACTACTCTGTCGATGGAGAAGTGGGACGCGGGCCAGGTCATCGTCCTCCCGCACTCGTTGAAGATGGTGGCCAGAGCAGAGCTGACCTTGCCCAAGCCTTCTCGGTTGAGTATGATCGACCGATCGACGGCTGGAGCCGCCGACGACGGCGAGCGAGGCGGAAGCACCGGTTTCTTCCCCTTCCCCTTCTTCGTCGGAGCCATGGCAATGGGAAGAGGAGGATTCGAGATTGGATTGGAAGCAGAGACTGGAGCTCGAGAGGAGGAAGAGCAGGGGATGGTCGAGCAGCGAAAAGAGGAACGACTATGTGTAACCACGGGTCCACCTAGCTGGGCGCAAAATAAGGAGGCATGGGGGAACAGGGCCGCCCACGTCCAATCGACCACCACGCGGCGCTCGAGGCCACAGGCTGTTAGGGCCCGCGGCGCTTCGCACTTTCCCCTTCGCTTCTCTGCTCAGCCAAGTCCGAGCGCACCTTGGGCCCGGGGGCTACTGTCGGTGTTCTGGGAATGGGGGTCCCCAGACTTGCCTGCCTGCGGCCTACGGCGTGGCTCAAGGGGCGGCCCAGCACGGCCCATCTTCATCAGCACGAGCTCAAGACCCTCGCGAGGGGCCAAGCCTCGCGGGGTGGACGACAGGGAGCTTCCTCAGGCACGGCCTCGTCAGGCTGGCTCGCGAGGAGGTGGAGAGATCAAGGCGAGGTACCTCACGAGGTGCCCATGACGCAAGCCATGACGACCAAGGGCGCCAGGCGGGCGCCAGCCCGCGCAGTGTCCTTCTTTCCTGTTTGGTGCAAAGGAAGCAAGCGCAGGCGAGAGCATCAAGCAAAGACATCCGTTTCGGTGCAACAAGACCAAGACCGTCGCAACAGCAGGAAGGAAGTCATTGTGGAGCCCAAGCCGGCGTCACCACCAGAGCCTTTGTCATGACCGGTTTTTCAATAAAATACTTATTGAGAAAATCGATCTTTTGATCCCAGTATAGGAAGAGTTATCCTCACTGGTAGACAAATACTTGAAATACAGAGGACCAGTAGCATTAAATATATTACGGGGTTGAGCCGAGGCTGCTCAACAATTTATTACAAACACGCCAATATTGTACATAAGGGCGGTTATGACACAGGGGTGTGGTGACATGCTACTAGCTCGAGATAAAAGTGGTGGTGGATAACTTGACTCCTAAACTGGCAGCTCATCGAGTGTCGAGGTGAGGCTCGATGAATTTATTTCTGGGGTAGCGGAAGCGGATATAATACAGTGACCAAATCCAGGGTCGCACGAGACTGACTGGGATTCCTCTAGGCGTTGGACTCGCTATCGAATTCTTCATCCATGAGATCGCCTTCATCAACATCTGGCCAAATCAAAAAGGCAGGTGAGTACTTTGAAAGTACTCGCAAGACAGTTCGGACAATGGATATAACAAATGCATGCATGAATGCGTCATGAGCAAAAATAATGATGCTCATTCTAATAATAAAAATTTGCACGACATGGTAAGTAAAACAAACAACTGAAACCCGATCGGGTGTTTGGAGCGACGCCTCGAAAGGTAAACAAATGAAAATCATGCCGCAGTCGGGCGTCTAAGCGACACCACATAAAGGGCTTATATTGAAAAGTAAAAGACAAGCATGCCGCAGTCGGACGTCTGAGCGACATCGCAGAAAGGGCTTTTATTGAAAATAAATAACCAGCGTGCCACAGTCGGACATCTGAGCGACATCACAGAAAGGGCTTATATCAAAAGTAAATAACAAGTGTGCCACAGTCGGACGTCTGAGCGACATCACAGAAAGGGCTTATATCAAAAGTAAATAACAAGTGTGCCACAGTCGGACGTCTGAACGACATCACAGAAAGGGCTTATATCAAAAGTAAATAACAAGTGTGCCACAGTCGGACGTCTGAACGACATCACAGAAAGGGCTTATATCAAAAATAAATAACAAGTTAGTCCATCCACAAGAATAAACTGTTAACC